>NC_086448.1:496299941-496488700 GCF_028390025.1 Pseudophryne corroboree | reverse complement strand
CTTTATTCTACCTAAGTTGCCCTCCCACAAGTGTGTACTCCGAAAGAGTGTTTAGTGCCGCCGCTCACCTTGTCAGCAATCGGCGTACGAGGTTACATCCAGAAAATGTGGAGAAGATGATGTTCATTAAAATGAATTATAATCAATTCCTCCGCGGAGACATTGACCAGCAGCAATTGCCTCCACAAAGTACACAGGGAGCTGAGATGGTGGATTCCAGTGGGGACGAATTGATAATCTGTGAGGAGGGGGATGTACACGGTGATATATCGGAGGGTGAAGATGAGGTGGACATCTTGCCTCTGTAGAGCCAGTTTGTGCAAGGAGAGATTAATTGCTTCTTTTTTGGGGGGGGTCCAAACCAACCCGTCATATCAGTCACAGTCGTGTGGCAGACCCTGTCACTGAAATGATGGGTTGGTTAAAGTGTGCATGTCCTGTTTTGTTTATACAACATAAGGGTGGGTGGGAGGGCCCAAGGATAATTCCATCTTGCACCTCTTTTTTCTTTTCTTTTTCTTTGCATCATGTGCTGATTGGGGAGGGTTTTTTGGAAGGGACATCCTGCGTGACACTGCAGTGCCACTCCTAGATGGGCCCGGTGTTTGTGTCGGCCACTAGGGTCGCTAATCTTACTCACACAGCTACCTCATTGCGCCTCTTTTTTTCTTTGCGTCATGTGCTGTTTGGGGAGGGTTTTTTGGAAGGGACATCCTGCGTGACACTGCAGTGCCACTCCTAGATGTGCCCGGTGTTTGTGTCGGCCACTAGGGTCGCTAATCTTACTCACACAGTCAGCTACCTCATTGCGCCTCTTTTTTTCTTTGCGTCATGTGCTGTTTGGGGAGGGTTTTTTGGAAGGGCCATCCTGCGTGACACTGCAGTGCCACTCCTAGATGGGCCCGGTGTTTGTGTCGGCCACTAGGGTCGCTAATCTTACTCACACAGCTACCTCATTGCGCCTCTTTTTTTCTTTGCGTCATGTGCTGTTTGGGGAGGGTTTTTTGGAAGGGACATCCTGCGTGACACTGCAGTGCCACTCCTAGATGGGCCCGGTGTTTGTGTCGGCCACTAGGGTCGCTTATCTTACTCACACAGCGACCTCGGTGCAAATTTTAGGACTAAAAATAATATTGTGAGGTGTGAGGTATTCAGAATAGACTGAAAATGAGTGTAAATTATGGTTTTTGAGGTTAATAATACTTTGGGATCAAAATGACCCCCAAATTCTATGATTTAAGCTGTTTTTTAGTGTTTTTGGAAAAAAACACCCGAATCCAAAACACACCCGAATCCGACAAAAATAATTCGGTGAGGTTTTGCCAAAACGCGTTCGAACCCAAAACACGGCCGCGGAACCGAACCCAAAACCAAAACACAAAACCCGAAAAATTTCAGGCGCTCATCTCTATTGTTTTATTCACTATATTCCTTATATGTTCCATAAGTCTGTCGTGTACCATTCTAGTGGTCCGACCGATATATTGCTTTCCACATCCACAGATCAACAAATAAATTACAAATGATGATTTACAATTAATGAATTCCCTTATAGAAAAGGACTCCCCAGTACTCAAAGAACTAAATGTAGTGACTTTACGATTACTAAAAGAACATGTCTGGCATCTAATATTTCCACATCTATGGAACCCAACTGGTTTATCCGGTAACCAGCTGGGCATTTTCACACATTGTCCAGGTATGACACTCTTCATATGACTCGGTGCCAGTCTCAATTTTAAGTTATTAGATCTCCTAAAAATAACTCTATCACTACATCCAGTCCCCATATTCAAAATATCATCCATCTTCAACAGGTGAGGGTTCTTCTTAATGATATTCCTAATCTCAGATGCATATGAATTATATGTTCGAGTGAGATAACAGCTAAATGCATTTTCAATCTCTCCTCAAAACAATTGAATGAACATGAGATTAGACTTCTATCCAAAGGTCTTAATTTTGCACCTAATAGTAAGCCCAACATGTTTGAATTGTTTGTTGACTTAAATAGATATACCAGAACATTAAGTAGGAAACGTTATTTTGCCATGAAATCCATGAAGGCCCAAAATTCCAAAGATTTGGCAATCATCTTAGATGATACAGATAAAGCAGCATTGCAGATATTAGAATCCCTTAATATGGAGGTTGATACGGAGATCATTGGAACTACAGAGGAACTAATCTTTGATGTTAAACGTAAAACTCCCTTTCGGAGGAAATCGGATTTTTATCCTCTGCAGCACCGAAGGGTCTATGTTGAGAGTTTCTATAAATCAACCTTAGATGACTTTAGGAATCTTTGTAACAAAGTAGAGAAAAATTCCTTTTAGGACAATTTGACCAGGGGAGAAAGGCTAGCTATTAAAAGTCTGAGTTCTGATCATGAATTGGTAATAAAGGCGGCTGATAAGGGTGGAGGGATAGTGCTTCAGAATAGGAGTGACTACCTCTCGGAGAAAGACAGAAAATACACTAAGCGCTTAGATACCTGCCTTTTGTCAAAGTCAGAAAAATATCTCTATGCACACTACCATATTTGCACCTCACACAGGTCCGTGCTGCGCATGCGTACGCTCTCCCGTACGTGCGCATACTCACAGTCGCGGGCACCCGCAGGCGCACGGTATGCGTATTTACGGTAGAGTTTATGTGATCGTAGCGTGCGACTCAATCATTACATATTTTCACTATATAATGTATTTTTTAGATCATGGTCCCTTTGATAGATTCTGAAAGTTTGGTTAATATAGAATGTTCATGAACAGAGAAATCCCTCTTTGTTTGATACGAAGGGTCAGACAGGAGTAATACAGTGGTGTTTAGTATCCATCGGAAGAATATTTAATTAGAAATATTCCGGTGTTGGTTTGAAGCAGATCAATCACTCGTGCGAATAGTTATGGACATAAGAAGTTTATGAACATTTACTTTATTTGCACTTTATTACCCATGCGGCGGGAAACCCAGTTTCCCTCCCACCTGAGCTGTTGGAAATAGTCACAGCCCACCTGTATGAATCAACCTATGACCTTTTGTTATAATGCGAGGAGGAATTCCTGTGTCCAATGAACAATGAGATTGTAGGGACCATTGAATTGCATTGTGTGTGGGGCATAAATAGAAAGGCCGATCACATCCAGCTCTCACTCTTCAACGGTTATCATTGCTGAAAATCGGGAGCTGGATGTCCAGAGGCGCATGCGATCGTTTCCTTTGTGCGTAAGTTTTTCTCCGTAATCATACTGTTTCTCTCTTGTTATTATGGGCCATATCTTTCTCTCTCTTCTCTTTCTCTCATTTTTCTCTTAAACTTAATTGTATTGTATTTACTGTGTAGTTACCTGGTTAGTTAGTCTATGTTATATTGTAGTGTATGATTTGTATTTGTATTAATTCTTTTGCAAGTATATCATTCAAAATATATATATATTAGGCGTTGGACCCTAAGCCCAGGTATCTGTGTATTTCTTATAGAGTTAAGTATTCTCAGAGCGTCGGTGACGCTCAAACTGCTTTTAAGTTAGTAAGGTTATACTGTGTTGCATTTACACCATATCACTACACAAAGGGTTTACTGCATAATACACTGTTTATGGTTTAGATATAAAGGTTTTACATTGTGAGCGTATGCGCCGCTGGTGATCTCCTCGTGGTCTCGAGCGGTCGCATCGCTATAGCGAATCATTACGGTAGTCGGCAGCCAATAGCGTGCCTGCCAGTGATCTCTTGGCCGTGAGCGAACGTAACGCTTGAGCGTCTCGACCACGGCTAAGCGATTGTTACGCAACGTGCGTACCCTTACGGTACTTCATACGTAGTTAGCGTACAGTGTTCTTAGACCTCATAAAGGGTATTACATAAGATAAATAATCTACTTTAACAGTTGCGGGCTCGTCCTGTCCTTCACATATCTGCACTAGGTAATTACAGCAGACATTATCCAGCAGCAAAGGGCGGGAGATCATATTCCTCGTAGTGCTGTTTGGATAAGCGTCTGCTTCTCTTAGTAAAGGGTGCTGAAGGAATCCGGGAACCGGAGGTAAGAACAACACGCTAGTCTCTTTTAAAACTGTTTATTTTTCTGTCTTGCGTACACACGCACGCATATCTGCATTTCTTTTCATTCGTGTATTTTCGTATATCACTCTCCTGTTTGCTATTATATAGTTGATAAACGTGCTAAGAGAGATTTGCCGCTATTTCAAAGTGTAAAAGTAAAGATAACATAGTTAAAATATAGACAAACACACAGTTTTGCCTGGGAGAGAAGGCGAAGTCAGTGTGGTGTGCGGTAGATGATCAAGGATCATCTACATTGATAAACATAAATTGTGTTACGGTGGATCTTTATTTTGCGTACACGTGTCTCTAACAAGGACTGAGATTTGTGCACGCAAACCAAAGGCCGACGCACGCAGCGTATATTACGCAACGGAGCGTACGGGTACGCCCACGTAACTCAAATCACAAGTTTTTTTTTTTTCGCTTCTCAACGCGATAAATAACGCAAGGCGATAAATCGCACAAATTTATTTTAAATTCGAAATTTAAATTAATAGATCCTTCTCCTAATTTGTAACACATCTGGTCTAAAGAGAAATTTCTGCGCAGAAATAGAAATAGAAACAAAAGTGTACATGTGGTGAGTGAGTGTGTTGTATACAATTTTACAGGTTGAACCACAAGAAAAGTCGAGTTCTCGTGAGGTACATGCGTGTAAGTGACGTACATGGTGGCTAGGGAGGCATCCCTGGTTAAAACATACAATTTGAGCATTAGAGTGTAGCAGACCAGGAGGTCATACTGTAACAGACCAGGAGGTCATAGCAGACCAACAGGTTCAGGTACAGCAGACAAGGAAGTCCGCTATACAGTCCACAGGCACAACACCAAGAAAGGGTTGGTGCAACACCCATATAGGCCATACAAGCTCTAGCTGAAGGAATTCGCAGCCGCAATTTTCGATTCCACTGGTCGCTCCGTACATAAGATTAGTTGCTTATGTGCTGAACGATTGTACCGCACGTAATTGTGTACATTAGTAAACCTGACCGGTACTATTTGTGTACGAAGGTCATAAACGCTATTTGTACATTCTAACGTGATTTGTGTAAAAATTTTTTATTTTAAGGGAAGTTCGCTGCTCACTCAGGAACTATCCAACAACCAATAGTTACTGGAAAGAGTAAGTGTTCTTCGGATCACCCTCACAGGTTCCAGTAAATAGAGGTTCAGGTCGCAGGGGCCCTGGGTCGAGTACGCCAGCACCATATCGGTGTGATCAGGTCGTATTGGTCGGCGTGGGCGAGTGAGTGGGGTACTCGGTAAACCGCCACCGTCAGCCTATTTTGAACATTTTGGTTTGCTTAAGGGTTGGCTGAATAAAGCAACACCTTCGAACTATGGGGGCCACTTGTTCAGGTAGGGGGCGATCAACCTCGGTTCGGGTTGATTCAGTGAACCGACCAGTTGGGTCGGCAAGGTACGTGATGTGTGAAAAATACGGTTCACACACAGAGGTTTTATGTGATGAATGGGAGAGAATGACAGTACATGACGGGGAGAAATTCCCAAGAGTAGGTAGCTTCAGCACAGAAGTGTTAACGAATTTAAGGAGAAGGATATGTCTCATTAAATCAGCAAAGAGACGAATCAAGCATTATGATTATTTGCAGTTGTGGCAACAGGAGGGTGACATACAGAGAGGATTGGCTCAGGCGGCGGGATCTGGCTCAATCAGAAAACTGATAGCCACGGCCCCACCGCCACCATATATATCGGGAGAGAAATTGGTTGCGGAGAATGACGCACTAAGGTGTAACACACAAACACTTAGCAACTGTGTAAATGTTAAAGATAATGTTAACCAATTAACCAATGCAAGTATTAACCCGTGCAAGTTGTACCCTGTTTTGAACTTTCCTCAGGAGTGTGATCAAGAAGACGAATCGGCAACAATTTCAGCGCTCTCTCTAGCAGCCACCATAGCAGAGACCACAGTAGGCACAGCTCCACCCACGAGATTAGTAACAAGGGCCCCTAGCGGAGGGAGAGGTGAGGTCGTATCTACAGGTAAGTACGGCACCATACACTATGCTGAAACCATTTCACCACAGGCTGTAGAACCCACACAGAGTGATGTTGTTAGAGTTAATCCTGTTAGGGTAATAGCTGTTCCAAATGGGAAAACTGACACATCAGGAGTCACCCCTGTGAGGAACATTGCCATGTATAGCCCATTTTCCAGAATGGAATTAAGGACCATAGTGTCTGAATTCCCTGACCCTAGAAAAGACTTAGTTGCCAGCCAAAAATACATCAGAGACCTAGGTAACACTGTAGAGCCCAACAACAAAGACTGGCAGATATTGCTGAGAGCATGTTTACCCTCCAATGTTGACGCAACTCAATTTTTAGCTGACTGTGGATTAGATCAGGATGTACCTCTTACAGATGTGTACAACAAAGACAATGTAAAAAGAATAAGCTTACAGTTAAAGGAGTATTTCCCAGCCGTAGTTAAATGGAACAAAATATTCTCCATTAAACAGAAGGAGTCAGAAACAGCTGCAGAGTATTTTTACAGAGCATTATCAGAAATGGCAAAATACACAGGCATAGAGGACATTAAAACAAACATAAACCATCGAGAAGTAGCAGTATCGGTACTGATGGATGGTTTAAAAGAATCATTAAAGACTAGGGTACAGACCACACAACCATGTTGGCGAGGTCTGTCTGTGGCTACTTTGAGAGAGGCTGCTATTGATCACGATAGGAACATCACCAGACACAGGGAACAACAAAGTGATAAGTTAATGGCAGTAAGTATACAGGCCCTGACCACAAAACAGCCTGTGTTAACATCACCATGCCCTGTGGGTAAGTCAAATGTGGTAACATGTTATTTTTGTCACAAACAGGGACACTTTGCACGAGACTGTAGATCGAGAAATGTACAAAAATCTTATCAACCCCCTAGACAACGACACGACACACGACATTGGGAGCAGGGTCCGCAGAAACGGAGTTATGAGCCACATGCAGGGGAAACAAAAAGATACCCCCCAAACAGAGATTGGCAAGCCTCTGGTAGTTCCCAGCTAACTCCCTCACAAGTAGTTGCTGCCAGCGGGATTCAGGGAGGTCACCATACCCAATAGGGGTGTGGCCATACCTGTAATCTGCAGCCAGTAAAATTGATTGCAAGCCTTGGAAGTGAACCAGAAATTGCAATCAATGTAGCTGGTAAATCATTAAACTTTCTTGTAGACACAGGGGCGGCCAAATCAGTGATAAATTCGACAGTGGGCATGAGAACCACTGGTAAGACAATTCCAGCCATAGGGGTAACGGGAGTAGTCCAGCACTACCCTGTTAGCAAACCAGCCGAGATTACAGTAGGGCCGTTACATACCAAGCATTCCTTTTTGCTGGCTGCATCGGCACCGACCAATCTCCTGGGTAGAGACTTATTGTGTAAAATGGGGTGCGTCATTTATTGTACTCCTGAAGGTGTATTCTTGGACATACCTGAGAATCACGCTCAGGAAGTGCGAGACATGTTAGACTCCCCGTCAAAATTAATGTCACATACCATTATGACAAATAGGACTCCCTCCCAAGTAGAAGAAATGACATCTCAGATACCAGAGTCACTTTGGACAAAAGATGGACAGGACACTGGATTAATGGCAAACGTAGCTCCGGTAGTTGTACAAGTAAAAGATGGTAGGATAGCTCCAAAAATCCCACAGTACCCTCTGAAGCCAGAGGTGGAGTTAGGAGTTTATCCCGTAATAGAGCGCTTGCTACAACAGGGCATTCTGGTAAGAACGTCCAGCACTGCCAATAGTCCCATCTTCCCTGTTAAAAAGAGTGGGGGGAGGGGTTACCGGCTAGTGCAGGATCTAAGGGGGATTAACAAAATAGTTGAGAGTCAGTTCCCCGTAGTGCCAAATCCAGCTGTCATCCTAATGCAAATCCCTCCCACTGCGAAATTTTTCACTGTTATTGACCTCTGCTCCGCTTTCTTTTCGGTACCTCTGCACCCTGACAGTCAATATTTGTTTGCATTTACATACAGAGGAGTCCAATACACATGGACTCGATTACCACAAGGATTCATAGATAGTCCAAGTATATTTTCTCAGGCTTTGCATGATTGTTTACAGTCTTTCCAACCAGTGAGTGGATCAGTATTAATACAGTACGTGGATGATCTACTACTGTGTTCTGATTCATTGGAAGCATCCCTGAAGGATACGAAACAGCTCCTGTTTCATCTTTCAGACACAGGACACAAGGTTTCCAAAGACAAGTTGCAATTATGCCAAACTAAGGTAAAATATTTGGGACACTGTCTAACACAAGGACTGAGACACCTGACCGCTGATAGAATTCAAGCAATTAGAGACATGACTCTGCCACAAACCCAGCAACAGATCAGAACATTTTTAGGAATGTGTGGGTATTGCCGTAACTGGATCCCAGGGTTTTCCATCCTAGCGTTACCCTTGCAGGAAATGGTCTCCTCAAACAAACCTGATCGGATTTCGCATACAGACGAGTCTGAGACAGCATTTGAGAGACTTAAACAGTGCCTAACGCAGGCACCAGCATTAGGTATGCCTGACTATGGGAAACCCTTTGAACTATACGGAACAGAAAGTGCTGGTTGCGCGGCAGGCGTACTAACCCAAAAGCACGGTGATGCCAGCAGGCCGGTAGCATACTACAGCGCTCAGCTAGATACGGTAGCGCGATCCCTCCCCACATGCTTGCGAAGCGTTGCTGCGATAGCATTGCTAGTAACAAAAAGCGAAGACGTCGTGCTAGGTCACAACCTCACAATTCATACACCACATGCAGTGTCAGCCTTGTTAAATTCTGCACAAACCAGACACGTCTCATCAGCGCGGTTTACAAGATGGGAATTGGCACTAATGGCCCCCGTAAACATCACCATAAGGAGATGCAGTGCATTAAATCCGGCAACATATCTCCCAGGTGTGCCTGGACAGGCACAAAGGGTGGAGGATGAGAGTGGTGGGGAAGGAGAATTTAATACAAAGGAAGACACTCATGATTGTATGGAATATTTGACCCAAAATTTTACCGCAAGGCCTGACATCAGTGACAACCCACTGGAAGATGCAGAACTTACGTTCTACACGGACGGTAGTTGTCATAGACAGTCAGACTCGGGAGACTTGTGTACTGGATACGCAGTCGTAGATGACCAAGGCACCATAGAAGCGGAACCGCTAGGCCCACCTCACTCAGCCCAGGTTGCTGAACTGGTTGCCCTAACCAGAGCATGTGAATTGGCTAAGGGCAAATCAGCCAATATCTACACCGATTCTAGATACGCATTCGGGGTAGTCCATGATTTCGGAGCCCTATGGCGCCTCAGAAATTTCATGACGGCAGCTGGTACACCGGTAGCGCATGCAGCTCACATAAAAAGGCTTCTAACAGCGATACAGGAACCCGACAGAGTGGCTGTTATCAAATGTAAAGCACATACATATAGCCAAGACCCAGTATCACTTGGTAACAGCCGAGCAGACGAAGCTGCTAAATTAGCAGCTGCTACCCCCAGACAGACAGACACCACACAACTGATGGTATTTAATACCATCAACACACAGAAGTTGTGTGAGATGCAAAATTTGTGTTCCACACAGGAAAAGGCAGTCTGGAGGGCAAAGGGATATGACCAGGAGTCCTCAGGACTCTGGACGGATGGACAAGGTAAACCGGTGGCCCCCAGAGCATACCTTCCATGTTTAGCTGAGGCAGCTCACGGGCTGGCTCATCTGGGCAGGGAAGGGATGTGCAAGTTGGTAAGAGCATATTGGTGTGCCCCAGGATTCTCATCTCATGCGAGTAAAAGGGCAATGTCATGCCTTACCTGTCTGAGAAAGAACATCGGAAAAACAATACCAACAGAACCATCCCATATCCCACCTGCCGGCGGCCCTTTCCAGGTAATACAGATTGACTTTATTCAATTACCCCCTTGTCGAAATTTGAAATATGTACTTGTTTGTATAGATGTTTTCTCAAATTGGGTCGAAGCATTTCCGGCGGCCACAAATACCGCTATGTTTACTGCTAAGAAAATTGTGCAGGAATTTGTATGTAGATATGGTATCCCTAGAATTATCGAAAGTGATAGGGGTACCCATTTTACAGGTGATGTCTTTCAAGGAATGTGTAAATTGATGGGAATTGATAGCAAGCTGCACACTCCATACCGTCCACAGGCGAGTGCGAAAGTGGAAAGAGTGAACAGCACTATTAAAAATAAACTGAGTAAAGTGATGGCAGAGACAGGATTGACATGGCCAGAAGCTTTACCCATTGTACTGTACAGCATCAGAACCACTCCCAGGTCCCGTCTTAATCTGTCTCCCTTTGAAATCTTGTTTGGTCGACAACCACATGTTATGATTAACCCTCAGGATGATTTGAAGTGTAACAATGAAGTGACTGTAAAATACTTGATTAACATGAGTAAACAGTTAAGGAATCAAAATGATAATCTGAAGTTAGTGATTCCTGATTTACCAGATAGTAATTGTCATGACATTGAACCTGGGGATTATGTAATGATACGGAATTTTCTACGCTCAGGTTGCCTTATTGACAGATGGGAAGGACCATACCAGGTCTTATTGACTAGCACTACAGCATTGAAGGTTGCTGAGAGAGAGACTTGGGTTCATTCGTCCCACTGTAAGAAGGTCGTTGATCCAGAGAAGCCCTGTGATAAGGAACAGACGGTAGAGGTTGTATCACTAGAGTGTCTGTTCCAGGAGGACTAAGGCGGCACCTGAGCATCAAGAACCACAAGATCAAAAGCAGTTGTCGATCCCCTGTTCCCTTTTATTGTTTTTCTCCACTTCCCATCCCCTCTCCCTCAAATTATTTTTCCCCCCTTCTCATTCTTCTTCGTCTCCTCCTAAGATGGACTTGCCTCAAGAGACTGTGATCCGGATTTTCCTGTTGACCATGATGTTGACCAGAGCAGTCTGTTCCGGCGAGAGTACCATGGAGTTCGAGAGAGGTTCTGGAATGGGTTCTGATGACAGAAATGGAGGCGTAGTTTTCCAAGAACAACTTAACCAACAAGCAAAGGCGAGTATCAGAAAACGATCCGATAGCATTGACCATAGAAGGAATTGTGAAGGATTGTTAGCTGAAGAAAACTGTATCTGTCAGCTTTGTAACAATGTCATTGAGGATGGGTGCATAAAGAAATGCCAATCCAGTTTTAATATCCATATGGACCGGCATCCCTTGAGTGACTATCACTCTTTAGTGGGTAGTGTGTTAAATAAAACAGATTGTTGGGTATGCTCTCAAGTACCTCAAGGTCATAGCAAATCAGGGCTAGTACCATTTCCTTTAACGTTAGGGGAAGTACTTGAGTTAAGTGGTGGGAGACCGGTGGACAGGAGGTTTAATATCTCCAGCCCTCCTAGTTTGAAGCTCCACCAATACTATGTGGATAGGTCCCTATTATGTTTTAACATCTCCAATCCCCGAAAGCCGGGAAATTGGGAAGTGTCATGGAGTAATCAAACCATGACCTTTTCGCATAGAGCAGATAGAATGCCTACAGATACAGAGCTTATACGCCACATAGCCAGTAGAGGAAAATCTTTCCGGTATAGGTATACCTTAGGAAATAGGATTACGAGAGTTGGAGAGGTATCACCAGGATACTGTGCACATATCGTACAACCTGATACGTGTACTAAGCAGATGGAAGAATTAGGGCTAGGAGATTTCACATGGAAGGTGTGTAATATGGTTATGTCCTACTCCGTCCCATATGTTCTCCCCGATGATGCATATTTCATATGCGGGAGAAAGGCGTATAAGTGGCTTGCCCCAAACTCTGAAGGATTGTGTTATATTGGAAAAGTACTGCCTGAAGTAATGACTGTATCACATGACAAAATGAAAGACATACACCGTGTTGCCCAAACTCCTTATACTCATACTCATTACGAGCACATCGTTAAACGGTACCTGATAGAAAGAACAGAGCACCCGGCCTCTGACATGATCAGTGAATCCACCGGGATTCAATTCTTAATCGCGTTAGATATCACTCACACCGCTAGAGGAGTGTTGAATTATAAATACATTTCTGCGCTCGCCAATTTGTTAGATAATATCACTGAAATGTATGATGACACGTTTAGGTATACTGGAAGGGAACTTCAGGCTTACAAAACAGAACTAGTCCAGCATAGAATGGTTCTTAATTACCTCACAGCAGTAACAGGCGGATATTGTGTCACACTGGCAACACAATACGGCGTGAAATGTTGCACATATATTACGAATAGCACCGAGGACCCGGTCGAGGTCATAGACCAAAAGATGGACGATATTCTCCAACTAAAGTGGGAATTTCGCAGAAGGCACAATCTCACCCTTGCTGCTGTGAGTAATGAGCTGACTGGTTGGGTGTCATGGTTGAACCCGCGAAATTGGTTCTCCGGTTTAGGAGAATGGGCCCAAGGAGTTATAATGGATGTTGGGAAGTTTCTCCTATGTATCTTAGGTGTTGTCATATCAATTGGTTTGATATTTAGGTGCGGTCAGGCTTTAATGAGGTGCAATCGTCGTACTAGGGTAATGAGTTTAAGGAGTGAGGAAACTGTAATTCCAATGGACTTGATTTATGACCCAAATGTAGAAACAATGATGTGATGAAAATGCGATTTCTACGGTCCGTTTCTTTCACCTGTTTTTCCGTTTCCTCCAAGGTAAAAAGACCCACTTGGACGAGGAATTTGATGAGCCGATATACAGACAACAGAGAGATTAAAGAAGAAGTTTTGACAACCTAATACACAGATTTTTTATGAACTATGCCATGGATCCCCAGTTTCCCCAGACATTTTAAAATTACGCTAGCCCAACACTTTTGTAAATCTATGGACATTGACAGCTTTGCTCGCACCTTATGAGCAAAAGCACAAAGAAGACTGCATTCAACAGACACCAAACAAGACCTCAATCGACGAATGTACATTTACCTGACATAGAATACCACCGCATTTACCGTAATTATGTCTTTTCTTCATTTCTACAACCCTCAGGTAATGACACACATAGTCGATAGGGAATACAGGCACAGATATCAGCAATCACATATCTCCCCCATTCATGTATCATCAACTAAAATGTGCTCCCCCATTTTGTTACAACCAAAGCCGAAAAGAGCTCGGTAAAGTTTGACAGCCCATCCACAGACCCGTACCACGGGATAAGAAGGAATTCAAATGTATACTTCGCAATACCTCGAAGCTTGATTTAAAACACGTACGGCACGATGATACATGACCCCCAAGCACGGATTCATACACACATGCTTCTGCTATCTCACTAGGTCATACCCTTTTCCTACCTTCTCCTCTCCTCCCTTACCCAACCATGTAAATGTATTAACCCCTAACATATATTTTTCTCTTTTTGAAATGTTTTCAGGAAGTGGCAGTTATTGTTGACTGCCAAAGGGTGGACTGTCAAAGTCAGAAAAATATCTCTATGCACACTACCATATTTGCACCTCACACAGGTCCGTGCTGCGCATGCGTACGCTCTCCCGTACGTGCGCATACTCACAGTCGCGGGCACCCGCAGGCGCACGGTATGCGTATTTACGGTAGAGTTTATGTGATCGTAGCGTGCGACTCAATCATTACATATTTTCACTATATAATGTATTTTTTAGATCATGGTCCCTTTGATAGATTCTGAAAGTTTGGTTAATATAGAATGTTCATGAACAGAGAAATCCCTCTTTGTTTGATACGAAGGGTCAGACAGGAGTAATACAGTGGTGTTTAGTATCCATCGGAAGAATATTTAATTAGAAATATTCCGGTGTTGGTTTGAAGCAGATCAATCGCTCGTGCGAATAGTTATGGACATAAGAAGTTTATGAACATTTACTTTATTTGCACTTTATTACCCATGCGGCGGGAAACCCAGTTTCCCTCCCACCTGAGCTGTTGGAAATAGTCACAGCCCACCTGTATGAATCAACCTATGACCTTTTGTTATAATGCGAGGAGGAATTCCTGTGTCCAATGAACAATGAGATTGTAGGGACCATTGAATTGCATTGTGTGTGGGGCATAAATAGAAAGGCCGATCACATCCAGCTCTCACTCTTCAACGGTTATCATTGCTGAAAATCGGGAGCTGGATGTCCAGAGGCGCATGCGATCGTTTCCTTTGTGCGTAAGTTTTTCTCCGTAATCATACTGTTTCTCTCTTGTTATTATGGGCCATATCTTTCTCTCTCTTCTCTTTCTCTCATTTTTCTCTTAAACTTAATTGTATTGTATTTACTGTGTAGTTACCTGGTTAGTTAGTCTATGTTATATTGTAGTGTATGATTTGTATTTGTATTAATTCTTTTGCAAGTATATCATTCAAAATATATATATATTAGGCGTTGGACCCTAAGCCCAGGTATCTGTGTATTTCTTATAGAGTTAAGTATTCTCAGAGCGTCGGTGACGCTCAAACTGCTTTTAAGTTAGTAAGGTTATACTGTGTTGCATTTACACCATATCACTACACAAAGGGTTTACTGCATAATACACTGTTTATGGTTTAGATATAAAGGTTTTACATTGTGAGCGTATGCGCCGCTGGTGATCTCCTCGTGGTCTCGAGCGGTCGCATCGCTATAGCGAATCATTACGGTAGTCGGCAGCCAATAGCGTGCCTGCCAGTGATCTCTTGGCCGTGAGCGAACGTAACGCTTGAGCGTCTCGACCACGGCTAAGCGATTGTTACGCAACGTGCGTACCCTTACGGTACTTCATACGTAGTTAGCGTACAGTGTTCTTAGACCTCATAAAGGGTATTATATAAGATAAATAATCTACTTTAACACTTTTGAGGAAGACGCCCTGCTGGCGTTGAAACGCGTTAAGGAATACAGGAAATTTCATGAGGACCGGTACCGCTGTGTACTTCCATCTCCATCTGAGCCGTGCATGGGAAACCAGACCGACGGCTGCAGTATAAGCACCCCAGCCCGCAGCTTCAACCCCGCGCGGCCCTCAGCCACAGCCGCTACCACACTGACGGGTGATACGAGCGTCAGACGGGCTGTTGATCGGTGCTTCTGGCCGGGCCCCTGCCACTCCGGCTCCATCGGCAAACGACCAATGTGAAAGGGGACACGGAGCTCCCGCATGCAGCAGCGTCTCGGTGAGGACGCCCGAATCAAGTCTCCCACATATTACAACACTGCTTCATCCCGCTGAGGCTCTGGTGTACATCATCTCCCTGGCTAACGGGACAACACCAGGGAGCAGGAATCGAAAGCTCCTGCCCAGCGGTAACAGGTACACTTACCATATTTATATTTCTATATATTTTTTTCAACTATCTGTTTACATTGCTAATATCTGTTGAACAAATCTACTCCAACCCGGGTCACGGGTACCACCCTGTGGGCATGCCACTGTGAGTCACACAGTTGGAAATTATTCTGCAGCTGCACCTTCAAGTGTGTACATATTGTTTTTTGTGTAATCCCGAGACTCTTGTGTCAACAGTGGCTATTTTTCATGTTTGCAACCTGTATTCTAACCAAATATCAGGTGTTTTGATCTATCACACTGCTGCACAACATTATTGTGATGTTTTAATAATTGTCTTACACCCCCGGGAGGTTGTTGAATTGTATTTAATGTGTATTTTTATTAAATATTTTATACTATATGATTGTTAAGCGCCACTTGTTTTTTTTTTTTTGGTACTACCTCTCGGAGGCCTATAGACAGTTAGAAAATGAGACTGTCTATAGGAAACTCCCTGGGAACCCAACATCTGGCTTCCAAGTTAAATTGAAATCTATGCTTTCTCGAGCCCTGGCCTCTGGAGTGATATCCAAGGACACTTTTAATTTTTAATTTACAGTTCACCCAGTCATACCAACATACTACCATTTACCGAAGATACATAAAACTTTGGTCTCCCCCCCAGGTTGCCCAATTATTTTGGGCAGAAATTCACTTACAAATAACCTTTCTCACTATGTGGATTCATTTTTACAGGGACATACTCATAAGTTGAAATCCTTTATTAAGGATACTACACATTTTCTAAATGTTATACACAATACACATTGGAAGAAGGGTTATTATTTGGTCACATGTGACGTAGAGGCCCTATATTCAAATATACCGCAGGATCTAGGAGTGGTGGCGGTTAGACACTATTTAAGAACAGATCAATCAATAACTGAGGAGCTGTGTTAATTTATATTAAGTTCGATTGAATTTATGCTCCATCATAATTATTTTATTTTTGATACAAATTATTATTTACATCTGAAAGGTACGGCTATGGGGATGAGGTTCGCGCCAAGTTTCGCAAACCTATACATGGGCCTCTTTTAGGAGGAGCATGCATGAGGGGTGGGCTCGGTGTGCATCTCGTCCTCTATTGTCGATTTATTGATGATCTGTTTTTTATTTGGGGTGGGGAGGAGGACACATTGGTCATGTTTTTGAGTAGTCTTAACACAAATAATTTTGGTTTAAAATTCACCTACACTTATAGTTTAACTAAGATTTCTTATTTGGATATTGCTCTAGAGGCTGGGGATGATATTTTGAATACCTGTACATTTACCAAGGAGGTGGAACAGAATCGTTTTTTAAATTATAGTGGTAGCCATTTACAGAAATGGCGTGACAATGTACCCAAGGGTCAGTTTATCAGACTAAAAAGGGACAGTTCATTCATAGAAATGTTCATTATACAGGCAGAAAAATTGAAGAATTCATTTGTGGAACAGGGTTACCCCCTTAGTGTGGTGAATAAAGCCTATAAGGAAGTATGCCACATTGGGAGGGTCCATTTGTTGCAAGGTGCGAAGGGGAAGGCTAAGGAAGAAGATACAACTGATGGGGATCTTGGTAGGTCAGTAAAATATGAAAGATTAATAGTAAAATTCACCAATTTACGGATCTAGACATATCAATAGTAAACATCAGGGTGACATGGGAGTTCTTAAGATTCAAGGTATTGAACACATCCCCAAAACGTGGCGAGGGGGTGATAGATTCAATATCCTTTGCAAACGTGAGGCATTTTGGATTTTCTCATTGGGAACCCTTTTTCCACAAGGTCTTAATAAGAATATCGAAATCAATCATATTTGATGTTCAACACCTGTTTATAATTATTGTGATATTATGATTATGCACAATTTCCTTTTTGCTTTCTGCTATCATCTCATACTATTTATATTTGTGAGGATTTGATAATGCTCTCAATTGTTTAGAATCAATCAGCAATATGTTAGTCATTTCTGCTGTTTATTCCTTTCTCCAATTGTCTCGTTTCTATTCAGGCTGGATTGGTCTACATCTAGCTACACACATATATATTAGTATATATGTTTGGCTATTCCTTGGGTCGATGTCCTCTGTTATTTAGTGCAGCTGGTCTAAATATATCCAGTTGTATCTTTGTTCTGGGGGAAGCATCAACTCAGGGAAACAAATTGAATCCACACTAATCAGTGGCTCTTCCAGCATGTTTATTATGTTTGTGCCCTCTTTTCATGTATAGACATATATGGGACTACCCTTGTATACACATATTGTTCTAATATTGCTGTTTATGAAAAAAGCCCACGATCGTTACCTATTCTCAGTTCATTTACATATAGGTCTCTTGGTCTTTCACCTTTTTTGCTTTCTAGAGAATAACTATTAGAGAGAGTCCATTCTCTCTGTATGTTTCGTTTAGTAATTCATTATTATATATATAGTGTGGATATGTAAAAACACGGTGAAGTGTTCTTGTTTCGATAACTATATGATCTTCGATGCTCCATATCATTTATAAATAGGAATAGAGAGTAATCTATTAGTATTAATACTTAAGACACAACCAAATCCATAATAATAAAATTGTAGATATATATCGCTCTAGGGCATTTGGGATTAGAACCTGTATGTGTCCTTGGGAGTTGGTATGGGAGCATGGGGTTTATCCACTGAGCCACAGAGACCAGTCTATTTGACAGCTTTGTCTCTCTGTGTATTTGTGTTCGATGCTCCTGATTGACGCCATAATAATTAATCTTTTTAAAACTTTTAAATTTTATCTTTATATGACTATGTGTCTGTATATATTCCTTTCCACATTGTGTATTATAATATGGTTTCATTTATATATAAGTATATATGGGACTTTGTTTCTTTTTAAAAAAAAAACAACTTGGATAAGAATCTCTGGATAGAGCTGATTTCAGGTGGTCCAAGCAATTAATGGACCACACATGCTGCAATCAGTAGACGTTTTGTGATTGGATGCTTCTTGCTTAAATACTTATCTGCACACTGCTGAGAACACCTTCTGATGAACCCGCACATCTATGCCAGCGGAGAAACGCGTCAAGGTTGCCCTTTTATTCACCCATACGGACTAACTCTGAGTGCCTAATCATCGGCTATATTCAGTGACAAACGGATCGCACAGGGACAGAGTTCCCCCAACCATCTATGTGAGTAACTTACACTCCAACACTGTAACGAGGCTCAACAAATCCATCTCCTCTGGGAGCCGGTAATTGGAGCAGTGTAGAAACATCAGCTGCGAAGTGATCCTTCCAGCTTAATCTCAGTGATTTATTTCAACTTTATTATCTGTATGGTTAAACTACACTCTAGCACTGCACGAGGCTCAACAAATCCATCTTATTCGGGGGCCGGTAATTAGAGCTGAATAGTAGCAGTAACTGTGAAGCGCCGTCTTCAGCTGTATCTCCGTGTCACAGCCGAATCAACTAATACACTGCAATAAGTGCTTTTATGAATTCTCCATCAATTCAAAACGTATAAATACTTATTTCAACAACAATTGTGATATACAAAAAGGAACTGTTAACTTGTATCGTTATTGGAAGCCACTAGTCCTTTTTATGTACAACTGCGCCCTTGCACATTTCCACTATTAGGATTCTCTTTTTCAGCTGAACATTCATTCAATACAGAGACTCCAATTTCCTGTGGAATATCCTTTGGATAATAAAATAAGGTGGCAGCATAAAAGCAATTATCTCATATTATGACGGAACTTTCAATAATTGGTTTCCACTAACTCTTGATCTAAGCATCAGTGACAGATCCGTAAATTGGTGAATTTTACTATTAATCTTTCATATTTTAGCTTATGTATGCATCCATTATATGAGTATATATTTTTATATTGTAATTTCTGTTATAATTAAACTTTGTTTATATACGATCAATTAGCGCTCTCTTTGTTATATAGTTGTCTATTGTAAATAATCACAGAATATTTATCTGGGAGCTGCTTCTGTATTTTTTAGAAAAAACTGTTTCTCTTATCCAGATTAATTTTATCAGTTGCGCCTGATTAGCTTTCTTCAAGGGAAAATATACTTTGAAGTTGCTAATTTATCTGTATAATTCACATGCATCTGAGATTAGGAATATCATTAAGAAGAACCATCACCTGTTGAAGATGGATGATATTTTGAATATGGGGACTGGATGTAGTGATAGAGTTATTTTTAGGAGATCTAATAACTTAAAATTGAGACTGGCACCGAGTAATATGAAGAGTGTCATACCTGGAAAATGTGTGAAAATGCCCAGCTGGTTACCAGAAAAACCAGTTGGGTTCCATAGATGTGGAAATATTAGATGCCAGACATGTTCTTTTAGTAATCGTAAAGTCACTACATTTAGTTCTCTGAGTACTGGGGAGTCCTTTTCTATAAGGGAATTCATTACTTGTAAATCATCATTTGTAGTTTATTTGTTGATCTGTGGATGTGGAAAGCAATACATCGGTCGGACCACTAGAATGGTACACGACAGACTTATGGAACATATAAGGAATATAGTGAATAAAACAAGAAAACAAAGTCTTTATATTCATATTAGTGGTTGTGAATTAGGCAATATAAATAAGATCCAGATGTTTGGGATTGAACAAAACACCCAGAGGAGGTGATCGATATAGCCTCCTTTGTAAGAGAGAGGCATATTGGATTTTCTGTTTAGGGACACTGGTTCCAGGTGGTCTAAATGACATGGTAGAGCTGAATAACATTCGTTAGGTGCCCCTCACAGTGAATCCAATATGCCTCTGCGTTGGTAATTCTATATATGAACTATCTTTTGTCTCTCTTATATCTATATATTCATATTGTTGTGCGCTTTGGCTTTTTATGATAACTAAATGGGATACTAACGTGGCAGTTGACATCATGCATTTTAGTAGAGGGAGATCCTCTGTGTATATATATATATATATATAAGGAAACAAAGCTGGCACTCCGGTTACTGTGCTGTATGTGCTCCGGTGCCTTCAGTAATCTGTTTTGCAGCAGACAATATGGATATCCAAAGGAAGCGGCACTCAAAGGGTCTTTGGTATGAAAAGGGTAAATCAACGGCGGGGTGACGTCTGGCAGAGGTTAACGTTTCAGTTTAATGTAAGCTTTTGTCAGAACAAAGAATCAAAGAAATGTACATACCTTTATACCTTGTATTCACCATGTGAAGCAAACAGCGTGGGCACTGAATGCGGCGCCTTCGAGTGACGTCACGTGAGTGCGACGTGCGCTTTGCAGCTCCACTTCCAGTCGGGCCGTAACTAGGAAACAGAATCAACAAAACCACACCGTCACCATAACAACAAGACAGCGGAAGTTGGTCCCTATCAGTAACGCTGATTGTGTACATATCTTTAAGCGCAATTGACATTTCCATGCAATTTAATGCTGAACAAGACTATACTTAACTGCCAAACTACGATGTACCATAATGCATACATGATAAACACCACACTAGCTATAACTCATAAATCCAACAAGTTATACTAGAGAAAACAGTTCCAATTTAATTGTTCATTCAATCCTCTGGGTACCAGAGTGTCCAGGGAGTGAATCCAGCGCGCCTCCAGCTGGAGAAGTCTCCTTGATCTGTCACCCCCTCTGATACTTAGGGGTACCTGATCAATCATTTTATATTTAAGGGTCTCCAGACTATGTTGCATCGTTTTAAAATGTCTGGCAACCGGTTGCTCAGAGTCCGATCCATCAAGCGCATGTCTAATAGACATCCTGTGAGTGGCCATCCTTTCTTTAAAGCTACAAGTGGTCTTACCCACGTAAAAGAGCCCGCATGGGCAATGGATAAAGTAAACGACAAATTTACTGGAGCAGGTTAGAACATGCTTAATGGAGAGTCGTTTTCCTGTGTGCGGATGAGAAAAGGATGATCCTGCCTCCATGTATCTGCACGTTGTGCAGCCTGTGCTCTTATAGCAGCCGGGCTTGCGTGTAAGGAATGTAGTAGTCGGAGCAGGAAGTAATCTTCCAACATCATTGACCACCTGTAAATCCTTTAAGTTTCGTCCTCGTTTGTAACTGGGTAATATGGACATGTTTCTGAAACCACTAAGATCGGTATCATGAGTTACGACGGGCCATAATTCTTTTGATTTCCTCACATTGAATGAACTATAAGAGTGGTATTGTTGGACAAACACCATTTTATCCTTGATGGGTTTTTTTGGTACGGGAGTCAGCAGTTTCTCTCTGGGTATCACTAGAGCCTTCCATTTGGCCTTCATCAGATCTTTGTGGTGGTAACCCTTAGTCAGGAACCGTAATATGAGGTCATCAATTGCCAAGGAAGCTTTGACAACTGTATCCGAAATGCGACATACCCGAATAAATTGACAAAATGGTAGACTGTTCACACAGGCTGGAGCATGCTGGCTGGACGCATGAAGATAAGTGTTCCTGTCGGTTACTTTGCGGTAGACATCTGTATGTAGTTGGCAGTCTTTAAGAGAAACTGAGACGTCTAAGAAGTTGACACTCTCTTGACTGACATTGTAGGTAAATTTGATGTGCTCATCCACTTTGTTAATATTGTTGATGGCATCAATCAGCAGAGATTCCTGACATCTCCAAATAAGGAAGAGGTCATCTATGTATCTGGTAATCCATATAATACCCTCTGAAAAAGCTTGATTAGAGAACAAAAGTTGTCGGTCTTTAGTGAACATAAAGGAGTTGGCGAACGCCGGGGCCACACAGGACCCCATCGCACAGCCCCTTTGTTACAAATACCATTTGCCATCAAACAAGAAATAATTTCGCTTGAGGGTTAACTCAAGTAGATGCATGAAAAAAATCCACATCTGGACCCGTGTAGTTGTCACTACTGGAAATTAATTCCCTAACAGCACTGAGTCCTTCTTCATGCTGGATGTTTTATATAAGGACACCACATCCATAGTGCAGAGAATGCACCCCTTAGGTAGTGTAGAGAACTCTTGAATTTTATTCAGAAACATGGTAGTGTCTCTAAGGTACATCTCCTGCTGCTGCACTAAGGGTTGAAGATATATGTCCAGGTACTGTGAGATTTTATAGTACAGAGATTCCCTAGCAGCAATGATGGGCCTGCCAGGAGGGTGGGTGATGCTTTTATGGATTTTGGGAGTTGTATAAAGGATTGGAGCTATCGGAAAGTCCTTTATGAGGCTATTACACAATTCCTCTGAGATGGTATGGGCGTGTCTCGCCTCGTGTAGGATGGAATCAAGTTCAGCTTTATAAACAGTGGTAGGATCTTTTTGGATGGCATGATATACAGAAGTGTCAGCTAATTGGGAGTGAATGTCATATTTGTAGTCACTGAGATTCATGACGACAACCCCACCCCCCTTGTCCGCTGGACGTATGACAATGTCCGTATATTTAAGCAGATTATTCAAGGCCATGCGTTCCTGTTTGGAGATGTTGTTTTTACACTTCTAACACTGCTCAGCTAGACTTCACATTCTAACACTTTACTGCTGTCCTCTTCTTTTCTTTTACATTCAGCAGCCTCTTTCATATGCTTAACACTGATCTTTCACTCCTATCCTTTTTTCTGTGTGATGCCCTGGGGTGGTTTGGCTGGGGTGGTCTGGGGGTGCTCTGCATCCCGGAGGTGAACCCTATAGTGTTAGGGAACTGTCCGATGAGGTCACCGTGAAGCAGGTGGGCAGGCTCATATACTGGCCAATATATGCCAAGAACCTCAAATATTATATTATGGTTATAATAATTTTAATGGTGTATGGTGCATCTGCACCCTTTGTTCCTATGTTGTAGTATTACAGTACTTAGTCCCAGCAAGGTAGCACATCCCATTATAATAAGCTAGGGTGTGCAGTCCAGGCCCCGTTTCCATATAGTCTATATTATGTGTGTGTATACACACCTGAGGGATTGGGACAGCCCTCATCTCTGGATTAGCACCCCACCCACTGCCTCTCAGGCTTTTAAACAGGGAACCAGCACATTCTGCCTGCACAAAAGACATAGGTATGATCCTTTTAATTATATACAAAGTCAGTTTGGGGTGAGCTTTTGGGGCGTGGAGCTCCCTATATTGCTCTGGCTGGGCCACCTTGGGGCATCACCACCTTACATTTACTTTTAACACTTCTATCACATTGTGTTTGTTTTATATTTATGTAGCTTTTTTCACATATTTTTTACACTTCTAACACTGCTCAGCTAGACTTAACATTCTAACACTTTACTGCTGTCCTCTTCTTTTCTTTTACATTCTGCAGCCTCTTTCATATGCTTAACACTGATCTTTCACTCCTATCCTTTTTTCTGTGTGATGCCCTGGGGTGGTTTGGCTGGGGTGGTCTGGGGGTGCTCTGCGTCCCGGAGGTGAACTTTATAGTGTTAGGGACCTGTCCGATGAGGTCACCGTGAAGCAGGTGGGCAGGCTCATATACTGGCCAATATATGCCAAGAACCTCAAATATTATATTATGGTTATAATAATTTTAATGGTGTATGGTGCACCTGCACCCTTTGTTCCTATTAGCTGAATCATTCATGCAGTGACAGTGTTTCTGAGAGAGGATATAAGGATGCTCATAAAGAAATAAGGGGCCATTGATGAATATTGGTATTGGACTGCCTATTAATCTATTGCACTAGTGCTTTACTAATTATCAGTTATGAATAAATGTTTTGATACCTCTCTTAAATTGAGAATATCCTCGTGTTTAACCTCTGACTAATCAGTCACTTATTGTTCTGTGGTGCTTTTATATTTTAGATATAATATATATTTTAACACCGGCCGTGTGTGTACATATATGTGTTATTGTATGTAGATTGTATTGTGGGATTAAATGTTATAAATTAATTCTGGTTATACAGCACTTTATTTTTCTGTGGTTGTATATATCTATTGGAGATTCAGTGGTCTCCTTTATGAAGCTGCAGTATACCCAGAATAGTGCAATATATGTGCAGGAGATCCCTTGAGGAGTCAGCGTCTAGTGTTTTTAATTTTTTCTTATTTGCTGAATATTTTTGTGTGTTTCCAAGCATTTTTGCTGAGTTTTAATTTGCTATAATTTCACAAATGAATAATGCAATAGCATAATGCCCCATAACATGCACCTCAATTGTTTAACATTTCATTCATATAATAGTACCTTTCATATATTAAACATTGACAATGTAATAATTTTATAGCTAGATCTATCTTCTCAAAGTACAGAAACGATTGTGTCCAAACAAACATTATGGGTCAAAAGAAATAGGGTCCAAGTTTGTAAAATGTGCCAGTTTAGCACTAAATTCGCACATTTTTACAATTCGGACAATGTAATAGGATTCAGCAACATACAAACTTGCATGCTTCCTGCAACCCCTAAATTCACATAGACCAAACTCGCATCCTTATGTTTTCCTGTGGAAAACATAAAACTTGGCAAATGTAAGCAACCAAAAACTCCCCTACAATATAAATAGACCAGATTTTTATGGGTGAGTTTGACAGAAGCTTGCACAGATCAGTGAGATCTGTGCATGCTTCTGTCTGTAAAGGTTTAGAAATCGTTAGAAATGTAAAAGAAAATAATGTGGGGTCCACCCCCAAAGCATACCCAGTCCCAAGCTTTTTGAGCCGGAACTGGTACAAAAAATACGTGTAAAATTTGTGAGGTCTCTCTCGCCCTGTATTTTAAGACTCAGCACCGGGCTCCTGGACTGGCCCTGGTTCTAAAAATATGGGTGGAAAAAAGACATAGGGGTCCTCCATATTTTTGGAACCAGCACTGGGCTCCACTAGCATAGAGGTTATGTCACAGCCATGGGACACATTTGACAGGGTCCAATGGCCATAGCATTACCCCACCTAACTAGTCTGCCAGGCTGGGGTTTCCTGGGGGAGTGGGGACTGCCCCAATAAAGGGGTCCCCCCCTCCATGCACATAAGACCTGGGCTGAAGTCCAGGGATATCCCTGGCACCCCTCGATGATGGATGCAGAGTTGATAGCATTAAAGTTTGAGATTTGTAAAATAATATTGTTTTATAGAGGAGGGCTACAGGTCCCAGCAAGCCTCCCCTGCATGCCAGTACTTGGAGAAACACAAGAACCAGCATGTGGGACATTGAAGAAAAAAATTAAAATATTGACAAGACACACCGTGAAAGTACAACTTTAATAAGTACCCCTGCACGCTCACATTAACCTGCACTCCCTGTAGCCATTCACATCCTCTTCTAGAATCCACGTAACCTTGTATAAATCAGGTCCTCTTTGTTCCATGTAGTCATCCAAGTAGTTAAAAAAACAATCCAAATACTTTACGGAATGGACTGCGTAGCCCTATGTGTTAAGACATAGGAATCCTTTTGGGAATACTGGCCTTCACGTGACTGCTGTCACTAGAAGATCCGGCAGGCAATCAGCAGCCGCTACCATAGTAACAGTGGGGCAGATGTATTATCCTGGAGAAGGCATAAGGAAGTGATAAACCAGTGATATGTGCAAGGTGATAATGGCACCAGCCAATCAGATCCTAACTGTTAATTTACATATTGGAGCTGATTGGCTGGGGCCTTTATCACCTTGCACATATCACTGGTTTATCACTTCCTTATGTCTTCTCCAGGTTAATACATCTGCCCCATTGTGCTGAATGGCTGTGTGCAGCCAGGCTGTCAATCACCGCTTCCCTATTGAAGACTGTGGAGCGGCTCAGCTCCATAGACTTCAATGGTGATAATTGCTACATTGTATCCTATGATGGGAACCACAAGATTAGTAGAGGGCAACCTTGTGGTTCCTATCATAGGATACAATGTAGCAGTTCTTACCACTGAAGTCTATTGACTATTTATATACAAATAAATACATTTGTAATAGTCTGCATACTGATGCAGTGTAAAATTTCCTATTGTAATAGATAGTATTTTTAACAACATTTTTGCAACTGTTTCATTACTTAGGTGCTTATTTACTAAGCTTTGAAGAGAGATAACATGGAGAGAGATAAAGTACCAACCGATCAGCTCCTGTTATTTTACAAACACACGGCCTTATTCAATATGGATCGCATCATCGATGGAGTCGATTTGGCTTTGCGGGGGCGTGCCATCAGAAAGGGGGATGGGTTCGGGGCAGCTGCATGACTTCACACGGGGCTGATGCAAACAGGAAAATAGTGGCGGGCCTCCTGACTTTGGAGCTAGGCTGCAGAGGCAGGGGCTTAACTTATTTAGCGATGTGATCGCAATTGAATTTGATTGCATTGCTGTCCGCCATTAACATGCTGGACGGCCTTCCCCTTTGCTGGGCGGGTCCCAGCATGCGATCACTAGCAGTTGCAATTTTGCTAAATTAGCAAAACTGCAACTGATGCTAAATAAGGGGGGTGATCCAGGTTTATTAGCAAACCAAGAAAGTTAGCAATTGGGCAAAACCATGTTGCACTTCAGGTGGGGCAGCTGTAACATTGTAGAGAGAGTTAGATTTGGCTGGGTTATATTGTTTCTGTGCATGACAAATACTGGCTGCTTAATCTCTACACTGCAAATTAGATTTCCGTTTAAACACACTACACCAAAATCTAAATCTCTTGGGATATGTTACATCTGACCTACCTGCAGTGCAACATGGGTGGTCATTCCGAGTTGATCGCTCGTTATTTTTTTTTCACAACGGAGCGATTAGTCGCTAATGCGCATGCGCAATGTCCGCAGTGCGACTGCGCCAAGTAAATTTGCTATGCAGTTAGGTATTTTACTCACGACATTACGAGGTTTTTTCCTCGTTCTGGTGATCGTAATGTGATTGACAGGAAGTGGGTGTTCCTGGGCGGAAACAGGACGTTTTATGGGAGTGTGTGAAAAAACGCTACCGTTTCTGGGAAAAACGCGGGAATGGCTGGAGAAACGGGGGAGTGTCAGGGCGAACGCTGGGTGTGTTTGTGACGTCAAACCAGGAACGACAAGCACTGAACTGATCGCACTGGAAGAGTAAGTCTCAAGCTACTCAGAAACTGCACAGAGAAGTCTTTTCGCAATATTGCGAATCTTTCGTTCGCAATTTTGATAAGCTAAGATTCACTCCCAGTAGGCGGCGGCTTAGCGTGTGCAATGCTGCTAAAAGCAGCTTGCGAGTGAACAACTCGGAATGAGGGCCATGGTTTTGCCCAATTGCTAACTTTCTTGGTTTGCTAACAAACCTAAATAAGGCCCAAGGTCCACAGCCTGTAACATGGCAGTTATTAGCTGATTGGCTAGTACTTTATCTCTCGCCACTTTATTACTCTCCAAGGCTCAGTAAATAGACCCCTTACTACAGTTAGACCATTTTGTAACAATATATTGTGGGAAGGGGGCCTGGACTGCACACCCCATATTCTTATAATTAGATATGCTACCTTGCTGAGACTTAGGGTGACCTCATGGGACAGGTCCCTAACATTATAGGGGTTCGCCTCTGGGGTGCAGCCCCAAAAAACCCCAGCCACACCCCCCAGGGTATCACACAAATAAGGGATAGAGGTGAGAAATCAGTGTTAGGCAAATGAAAGTAGCTGCTGAGTATTAGACAGAGTACAGCGATAAGGGGGTCTGGGACTCCAGGTCTACAACAAAAAGGTCGACACACCTTAGGTCGACACCAATTGGTCGACACACCTTAGGTCGACATGGACAAAAGTTCGACATGGACAAAAGGTCGACAGGAACAAGGTCGACATGAGTTTTTTATGTTTTTTTGCTGTCATTTTTTTCGTAGAGTGACTGGGAACCCCAATTAGTGCACCGCGTCCCCTCGCATGGCTCGCTTCGCTCGCCATGCTTCGGGCATGATGCCTTCGCTCCACTCCGCTTAGCTCGGCACAGATTACCGTTCCAATCATAGTCCACGTGGATCGGTAAGTATGAAAAGGTTCCAAAAAAGAAAAAAATTGTGAAAAACTCATGTCAACCTTTTTCCATGTCGACCTTGTTCCTGTCGACCTTTTGTCCATGTCGACCTAAGGTGTGTCGACCAATTGGCGTCGACCTAAGGTGTGTCGACCTTTTTGTTGTCGACCTGGAGTCCGGATACCGCGATAAGGTTTCAGAGTGTTAGAAGGTGAGGTTAACTGATGAGGTCACCGTGAAGAAGGTGGGCAGGCTCATATATTGGCCAATATATGCCAAGAACCTCGGATATGATGGTTGTTATAATTTTAATGGTGTATGGTGCACCTGCACTCTTGTTTCTATATTGTAGTACCAAGTCCCAGCAAGGTTGCACATCCCATTATAAGAAGCTAGGGTGGTCAGTCCAGGCCCCTTCCCCACAATATATTCTATATTATGTGTGTGCAGAGGCGTCGGAATGGGGGGGGGGGAAACCAGGGGGAAATGTGCCCCCCCAAATATGTCAGAGGCGCAGGCGCTGGGAATGGGGAGCGCTTACCCCCTGATCACCGTGGAGGCTCTGACTTCAAAACTCTGGCACTGCAGCATGATGCCCCGTGTTCTGTCTAGCCACCTCTTCACAGAGGCAGTACTGGGAGGAGGCGTGGCCGTGCTGAGCCTGCTGGGACATCCCTGTCTCCTCCCAGTAATGCCTGTGTGAAGAGCCGGCTGGACAAGACACGGGGCAGCATACTGCGGTGCCAGAGATTTGAAGTCAGAGTTTCCGCGGTGATCTGGGTGTATCTGGGGACTGTTTAAAAAAGGGAGGTGGCTCCCAAAGTAGATTTGCATGTCATAGATTGGTGCAAAAATCTACATTACTTCTGCTTTCAACATAAATAAATGATGTCATGGATAGGAGAGTTGATGGTTTTCTAAAAAAACATTTTTTCCTTGTCTTGGGCAATCATAAGACCAGCCATGGCCTCAGCCTGGATGGCATAAGCAGTGGAAGCCTGTGCTGATGAATTGAAGGAGGATCTTTTAATGGCATCAAGAGAGCAAAAATCCCATATTGCACATATCAAACAGGCAGCGATAAGCGGCCCTGGATATGGGTACTAATGCATCTCAGGCATCAGCAGTAGTAGTTCATAGAGCGGGTTGGCTATGTACATGGAAGCTGACTCAGAATCCAGGAAGGTCCTGGAGTCTTAACCTTCTTTACTGGAGATATTCTTTTTGGTAAAAAACTAAACAGTATTTTGGAGTCAGAAGTAGACTCCAAGAAAGTGACGTCTTCCTTTCACACATAAATTCTAGCCTAGTTTCCAGCTTTTCGGTCCTTTCAGAATCAAGAAAAAGCAAAAGGAAAGGGTAATGACAAATAGTCTCAATCCAACAAGTCTGGTAAGACTAAAAGGTATTGGGCTACCAGAGGACCGGTTTTCAAATCAGAAGATAAGAAATCAGCTTGATGGTGCGGGCCTTCACCTGGGGGAACCCAGGGTGGGAGGCTGACTGCTTCAGTTTGCACAGATCTGGCAGCAGACTACTACAGATGCCTGGGTGCAAGAAGCAGTATCTCATGGTTATGATCTACAGCCACACCACAATGGACATGCCCAATCTTATCTAAATTTTGGAAGCTGAGCAGTGTTGGTCCTGGTTAGTACTTGGATGGTAAACCACCTGGGAATACCAGGTGCTGTAGGTGTTTTCAAGAAACACCCTCATTAAAAGTTTGTACCATCCCGTCTTCAGTGGAAATAAAGACCAGGGCTTTGCAAGAGGCAGTTCAGGAGTTGCTTCTGTTAGGAGTGATAATTCCAGTTCCTCTTCCACAACGAGGACAAGGTTTTTATATCAACCGGTTTTTAGTTTTCGGTGCCTCAGGTTTTATATGGAGACTTTATGTTCCATTATTTTGGCCATGGAGCAGGAGGATTTTATGGTTTCCCTGGATATCCAGGATGCTTAGCTACATGTTCCTATAGCACTGTCCCATCCGCGCTATGTCAGGTTTTCTATCCTCCAGCATCATTTTAATTTTTAGGCCTTACCATTTGGACTGACCACAGCTCCCAGAGTATTCACCAAAGTTAAAGTGGTGATGGCATCTTATCTCCATTAGCAGGGGATAAGGATTGTAAAAAATCCATATCTTGATGACTTATTAATCCTGGCACAGTCTCAGAAATTGTTAAAGAGATACGGTTGGCTCATAAATTGGGCAAAGTCGTCTCTGGTTCTGTCACAACGGATGACTCACTTGGGGGGCTGAGTTGGAATTGGGTATTCAGATAGTAATTTATCTCTGAACAAAATATCCAAATTTCACTTAAGGATTCAGGAGTCACACGGTCAAACGGTATCCATTTAAGATGTAATGCCTTTGATTGAGTTGATGGTGTAGACATTCAACATGATGGAGTATACTCAGATCCACTTGATACATCTGCAACATCTGATCCTTTCCAAGTGGAAAGATTTTTCATCAGATAATAAAAGCGCAGATAATGGTCTTCCTCTGGAAATTAGGTGGTTACAGACATCCTATATGGACAAAGGTAGACTCCTTTGGATATCAGATTTGGAAACTCTGACAATGTATGCCAGCCTGCATGGCTGGGGAGCAGTGTGAGGAAGAAGTTGTTTCCAGTAGCAGTGAACCAAAGAAGAAAGTTGCCTGCCAATAAATATATTGGAACTTCGGGCCATATATATGGCATTTATTCAGTCAAAGAATATTCTTCTGATTAAACCAGTTAGAATCCGCTCGGACATTGCAATGGCAGTAGCGTACCTCAACCATCAGGGAGGAACTCACAGCCAAAACACAATGAAGAAGGTAAGTTACACGTTAAGGTGGGCAGAACTTCATTATCCAGCCTTGTCCATAGTATTCATTCCGGGAATCCTGAACTGGGAAGTGGATTTTCTCAGTTGACACGCCATTCCTGCAAACGAATAGACTTTATTACACCCCAAGGTCTTACAAACTCTGGTAGATATTGGAGGTTACCGGAGATAGATATCATGGTGTCCCGTCAGAACAACAAAGTTTCTGCAAACGGGTCAAGAACAAAGGATCCCAGAGCAAACTTTGTAGATGACCTGTCAGTGAGATGGGACTTTCGTCTGACCTATGTGTTTCCACCAATCGACCTGTGATCCAGAGTGATGTGAAAGGTAAGACAAGGTACGGGTTCCGTGGTACGAATAGCTGCGGTTTGGTCCAGAAGACATTGGTACACTGCAGAAGATGTCGATGGATGCTCCATTCCTACTCCGTCAATATCCAGATCTACTGTTTCAGGGTCCTTGTTATCACAAACACCTGGATCGACTGTCTTTGACTCTTGAGACTTCCATTCTAAAGGCAAGCGGATTCTCACAACAGGTAATTCAAACTATGCTCACAGCAAGGAAACTTTCCTCATCTCGCATTTATCACCAAATATGGCAAGCCTATATTTGATGGTGCAGTGATCAAAAATTTGACCCTTGGTTTTCAGAGTTTCCAGAGTTTTAGCATTCCTTCAAGCTGGAAGGCATAAATGTTTATGGGTGGCTTCCTTGAGAGTACCAGTGTCAGCATTGACTGTATGGTTCCAAAAGAAAATTGCTAACCTGCAGGATGCGCACACTTTTTTCCAGGGAATGTTGGACATTCAACCTCCTTTTGTTCCTCCTACAGTGCCTTGGGACTTAAATTTAGTCCTAAAGGCCCTTCAAGTTGCCCCATTTGAACCACTAAAAAGAGTGGATCTTAAATGGTTGACAGCTGAAGTTCTCCTTTGCTTCAATTAGAAGAGTTTTTCAGATTTAGGGGCATTGTTATGTTGCCCTCCATTTCTGATTTTTTATCCAGATAGAGCAGTTCTTAGAACCAAAATCTGGGTATCTTCCTACGGTGGTGTCTAAATTCCACCTTATCAAAGAAATTGTAGTCCCGGCCTTCAAGGGGCTGGACCTTTCTACGGGAGATGCATCGTTGGACGTAGTCCGTGCCTTAAGGATCTACATGGAAAGTACTAGTGCCATCAGAAAGACAGACACTCTCTTTGTTCTCTACGGATTTCACAAGAGAGAGGATGGCCTGCTGATAAGCAGACACTGGTGAAGTGGCTTCAGATGAAGATTTCAGAAGCATACTCTCAAGCTGATCTCCGTGTTCCGGCTAATGTCTCTGCTCACTCTACTCATAAGGTAGGTCCGTACATGGGCAGCACAACGTGGTGCTTCTGTAGAACAGTTATGTAAGGCAGCCACATGGTCTTCCATTAACACATTCATTAGATATTATGCCTTTGATACCTTTGCCTCTCAGGATGCTGAATTGGGGTGATGGATTCTCCTGTCCAATCAGGAGCATCCCCACCACTAAATTGCTTTGGGACATCCCAATGTTATCCTGTGGATAACCTGTGGACCCTGCCAGAGAAATATTAGTTATGGTAAGAACTTACCGTTAATAACAGTATTTCTCCTAAGTCCACAGGGATCCCACCCTAATGCACCTGATTTGAGGATCCTTTCACTCACTAACCTCTTCCCTCTTGTCCGGAAGGGTGTGCATGTGTGTTCTTCTCACCTGAGTAGGGCTCTCTATGATGCTCTTGCCTTGAGCTTTGGAAAAACAACTGATTTGCCTGAGCCAGGAGGTGGGGATATATGGACGGGCCCATTGCATGCTGGGAGGCTGAAAGCTTTGACCGACTGGTGCAAATCCGCTGTCGCGTCATCATATACAAATGTTATCCTGGTTTGAACATATCACTGGTTTATCACTTCCTTATGCCTTCTCCAGGTTAATACATCTGCCCCACAGTTTGTAACATGTCAGTTAGGAGCTGACTGGCTGGTACTTTATCTGTCTCTAACTTATCACTCTCCAAAGCTTAGTACATCTCCTATATCTCTCTCCAAGGCTTAGTACATAGGGGGTCATACCGAGTTGATCGCTCGCTGACGATTATCGCAGCGCAGTGGTCATGGAAAAAAACTGCATTTCTGCGCATGCGTATTCCCCGCAATGCGCACGCGTGATGTACGGGTACAACGAACGATGTGATTTTGCACAGGCTCTAGCGAAGATTAAAGTCGCACTGATGGCCGCAGAGTGATTGACATGAAATGGGTGTTTCTGGGTGTCAACTGACAGTTTTCAGGGAGTGTTTGGAAAAACGCAGGCGTGGCTGGGCGAACGCTGGCCAGATGTGTGACGTCAAATCCGGACACAAATAGGCTGAAGTGATCGCAAGCGCTGAGTAAGTTCTGAGCTATTCTGAAAGTGCAGTATAGCTAAAGAGAAAAAAGGGGTATTCCTTCATAGGGCAAACACAGAAACGGATACACTAATATATACTTAAAGTCAACCCCCAAAGGGGAGATGACCAATAGTCTAAAATATAACTTTTATTGGTATGCGTTAAAGCTTACGAAATATGTGCAAGTGAAAAAATGTTATAAAATAAAATAAAAAAATTAACAAAGTGTACTAAATAAATGTGACATTAAAAAGCTCAACCACTGTATTGGTGTGCGTAGTATTATTCTTCCACTGAAGAATGTGTGTAACTTGTTTCTGTGATTTCATAAGATACTGCTACAATTATTGCAATGTTGTAGCAACCTTTGTATTGTTCAAAAGGGGATGTGTTTGTGTCGATTTGGTATTATAGCCTCATTCTTATATGCCTAATTTTCCATCACAAAATGACATGGAGTGTATATGGCATCTATATATAATAGAGGCATAACACACATCCTTCTCTTAACATAATATTGTATATCACAATTAAAAGTTTTAATTTATTAATAGATATTCAAAGATACACACATAAAAAATAATAAGTAAATAAGCTGCTGAATTAAATCAATTTAATAATAAATAGAGAGACTTCACTTATTATACAAAGTCGTACTTTATATACATAGTGTTGGACCACCCCATCAATATCAGTGATTAAGCATCATGGATCCCAAGACCAATATGTGTTTACAGTGTTTTCAAATATTTAAAATATTTTGATAGGGTGCATATAGAAACATAGAAACATAGAAACATAGAATTTGACGGCAGATAAGAACCACTTGGCCCATCTAGTCTGCCCCTTTTTTATTTTATCCTTTAGGCAATCTCAACCCTTTTTTAACCTTAATTCTTTGTAAGGATATTCATATGCCTGTCCCAAGCATGTTTAAATTGCCCTACAGTCTTAGCCTCTACCACCTCTGATGGGAGGCTATTCCACTTATCCACTACCCTTTCTGTAAAGTAATTATAGAAACATAGAATTTGACGGCAGATAAGAATGACCATATATGTTCACTATATTTTAGGCTCAAGTGTCAAAAGTTCGGGTCCGCTCATGTATGTCCCCCACTTCTATCACTACAGAGGCCACACCGATTATAATCAAAGTGACATGTACTGTATTGTGCCTTTATTAGATGGTATATATCAACGGCGGACAACAAACACTGAGCACAACAGGCATCTACCCTGCACCCACGGTCTAGGAATACACTGAATTGATGTACCCTGACAGCAACAATCTAATTGTAAGGCGGCATTTATCAGCTACCACTGTCTAAGGTATATAATACACCCCAACAGCGGACATTTCGCTGATTACAGCCGGCGTCTCCCGACACCATCAGTGGATAATAAATAAATAGTGCCCTGACACAAATGATCTAATAGGTTACGGTCTGCGTCTCCCAGCCCTATCCATTAGAAATATATGTGAAGAGATGGATTGTATTCTAATAACAGTGATCTGGCTGACTGCGGCTGGCGTCTCCCGGCTCACGCGGTCAGAACAGATATGCCCGAACAAGATGTTCTCAATGGGCGCAACCCGCGTTCACACGGATCCAATCTCAGGTGTCACTTTTATTCAATGGTGTGCAGGCACCTAGCCTGTCAGGGTATGATGGGTCTTCACTAAATACAGCCGCTCGTAGTGTCGACGTGCTGCTAGCTGTAATTATGATTAAGCTGTAATGCGAAACGGTCGTTAGGCAGGACGGCAAACGTGTATAACGTGTCCGTTTTCTGTTAGCTTAAACCACTGTTTAATGGGTATTTAAGCCCTTTATAATGCTAAATGTAAAAAATGTGTGTGTATGAAATGTAAAACCGCTGCTTTATTTATATTAGTGAGACGCAGAGTGACAACTGCCGTGTGTGGGACGTGCTTGCTAGCAGCACGTCGACACTACGAGCGGCTGTATTTAGTGAAGACCCATCATACCCTGACAGGCTAGGTACCTGCACACCATTGAATAAAAGTGACACCTGAGATTGGATCCGTGTGAACGCGGGTTGCGCCCATTGAGAACATCTTGTTCGGGCATATCTGTTCTGACCGCGTGAGCCGGGAGACGCCAGCCGCGGTCAGCCAGATCACTGTTATTAGAATACAATCCATCTCTTCACATATATTTCTAATGGATAGGGCTGGCAGGGCCGGCTCCAGGCATGTTCGAGTCGAGCGCCCGCGCAGGGCGCCACTCTTAAAGGGCGCGGCACGCTGGCGCCGACATGTTGGAGCCTGGAGCCGGCCCTGTCCTAGCCCTGCGCGCGCCGCACTGTTCGGCGCCGGCGTCTGATGAAAGACACTGGCGCCGCACAGCGCGCACAGATCACTAGGGCACAGGCGCCGCACAGCGCGCCTGCCTGCAGCTGCATTCCCCCTCCCTCATCGCCGGCGCCCGGCACATCAGGTACTCAGGGGACAAATGTGGCACAGTGGGGGCATTAATGTTTCTGTCACTGTGGGGGCATATCTGGCACTGGGGGCATTTAATGTATCTGGCACTGTGGGGGCATATCTGGCACTGGGGGCATTAAGGTATCTCTCACTGTGGGGGCATATCTGGCAATGGGGGCATTTCATGTATCTGGCACTGTGGGGGCATATCTGGCACTGGGGGCATTAAGGTATCTGGCACTGTGGGGGCATATCTGGCACTGGGAGCATTAATGTATCTGGCACTGTGGGGGCATATCTGGCACTGGGGGCATTAATGTATCTATCACTGTGGGGGCATATCTGGCACTGGGGGCATTAATGTATCTGGCACTGTGGGGGAATATCTGGCACTGGGGGCATTAATGTATCTGGCACTGTGGGGGCATATCTGGCACTGGGGGCATTAATGTATCTGGCACTGTGGGGGCATATCTGGCACTGGGGGCATTAATGTATCTATCACTGTGGAGGCATATCTGGCACTGGGGGCATTAATGTATCTTGCACTGTGGGGGCATATCTGGCACTGGGGGCATTAATGTATCTATCACTGTGGGGGCATATCTGGCACTGGGGGCATTAATGTGTTTGGCACTGTGGGGGAATATCTGGCACTGGGGGCATTAATGTACCTGGCACTGTGGGGGCATATCTGGCACTGGGGGCATTAATGTATCTATCACTGTGGAGGCATATCTGGCACTAGGGGCATTATTGTATCTGGCACTGTGGGGGCATATCTGGCATTGGGGGCATTAATGTATCTGGCACTGGGGCATATCTGGCACGGGGCAATAATGTATCAGGCACTGTGGGGGCATTAATGTATCAGGCACTGTGGGGGGCATTAATGTATCTGGCACTGCGGGGGCATATCTGGCACTGGGGGCATTAATGTATCTATCACTGTGGAGGGATATCTGGCACTGGGGGCATTAATGTATCTGGCACTGTGGGGGCATATCTGGCACTGGGGGCATTAATGTATCTGGCACTGGGGGCATTAATGTATCTGGCACTGTGGGGGCATATCTGGCACTGGGGGGCATTAATGTATCTGGCACTGTGGGGGAATATCTGGCACTGGGGGCATTAATGTATCTATCACTGTGGAGGCATATCTGGCACTGGGGGCATTAATGTATCTGGCACTGTGGGGGCATATCTGGCACTTGGGGCATTAATGTATCTATCACTGTGGGGGCATATCTGGCACTGGGGGCATTAATGTATCTGGCACTGTGGGGGAATATCTGGCACTGGGGCATTAATGTATCTGGCACTGTGGGGGCATATCTGGCACTGTGGGGGCATTAATGTATCTGACACTGTGGGGGGCAATAATGTATCTGGCACTGTGTGGGCACTTATGCATCTGGCACTGGGGGCATTTATGCATCTGGCACTGGGGGCATTTATGTATCTGGCACTGGGGGCATTTATGTATCTGGCCCTGTGGGGGCATATCTGGCACTGTGGCGGCATTTTAATATCTGGCACTGTGGGGACATATCTGGCACTGTGTGGGCATTTTTATATCTGGCACTGTGGGGGCACTTATGTATCTGGCACTGTGGGGGCATTTATGTATCTGGCACTGTGGGGGCATTTATGTATCTGGCACTGTGGGGGCATTTATGTATCTGGCACTGTGGGGGGCATATCTGCACTGTGGGGGCATTTATGTATCTGGCACTTTGGGGGCATTTATGTATCTGAACTGTGGGTGCATATCTGGCACTGTGTGGCCATTTATGTAGCTGGCACTGCTGGGGGGCATGTCACGTGTAGCTGGCACTGCTGGGGGGGCGGGGGCATGTCACGTGTAGCTGGAACTGCTGGGGAGCATGTCACGTGTAGCTGGCACTGCTGGGGGGCATGTCACGTGTAGCTGGCACTGCTGGGGGGCATGTCATGTAGTGTTCCCGCTAGGCGTCTGTGGCTAGGCAATGTGTCTCAGTGCTCTCCCTGGTGCAATGTGTCTCAGTGCTGTGCCTGGTGCAAAGTGTATAGGAGGTTCTACCTGGTGCAGTGTTTTAGACTATTGGTCATCTCCCCTTTGGGGGTTGACTTTAAGTATATATTAGTGTATCCGTTTCTGTGTGTGCCCTATGAAGGAATACCCCTTTTTTCTCTTTAGCTATACTACATGTTGAACTTTATTCCAGGAGCACCCCCCGACAATAATATTGTGATATCCATTTAATACGAGCGGGGAAAGAACAATTACACACAACTGATTCGTAAATTCACTGTGTCTGTGCGACAATTTTTTCTTCTCTATTCTGAAAGTGCACAAACTATTTTTGCACAGCGTGGCTGCACAAGTGTTCGCACTTCTGCTAAGCTAAAATACTCTCCCCAGTAGGCGGCGGCATAGCATTTGCGTGGATGCTAAAACTAACTAGCGAGCGATCAACTCGGAATGACCCCCCACAGGCCCTTTGAGGAAATGAGAGGTTTCATTTCCCATGTCAACAAAAGCTGTTGAATATTTGCTTTGTATCCACATGCCCCATTATATAACTATCTATATTCAGTGTGTGTACTTGTTCATCCTCCATAGCATGTTGCTGCTCACCCAATATTGGCCCTCATTCCGAGTTGTTAGCTCGCTAGCTGCTTTTAGCAGCATTGCAAACGCTAGGCTGCTGCCCTCTGGGAGTGTATCTTAGCTTAGCAGAATAGCGAACGAAAGGTTAGCAGAACTGCTACTAAATAATTCCTTGCGGTTTCTGAGTAGCTACAGACCTACTCCTAGATTGCGATCACCTCAGTCCGTTTAGTTCCTGCTTTGATGTCACAAACACGCCCTGTGTTCGGCCAGCCACTCCCCCGTTTCTCCAGCCACTTCTGCGTTTTTACCTGGCACGCCTGCGTTTTTTAGCACACTCCCTGAAAACACTGAGTTGCCGCCAAGAAACACCCACTTCCTGTCTATCACACTACGATCACTCGAGCGTAGAAAAAACGTTGCTCGAGCTTGTGTAAATCTCCAAAGTTTTAGGTTAAATTACTTAACGCATGCGCGTACGCATTTTCCACCTAATCGCTCCGTTGTGAAAAACGGCAACGAGCGAACAACTCGGAATGACCACCTTTGTGTTTAAATCAATCTTAATATTGTTAATATATTCAATTGTGTTATCTGTTACACTTTAGGTAATGTATTCATGTTAGACCTACATTAGTTTCCTATTGTTTACTTACACCACAGTGGACACTCAAACCTTGAGTCATAGAAGGTACCATTGTCCCTTTTTGTTTACTCCCTATTGTCCAACAGTAAGATGGCAAGACAGGGGGGCTCTCTGGCTGATGTAATCACCTTGATTAGAATGTGCATTGTATTCCAATGCTTTAAGGACATAATTTAGACCTCATCGCAGCAGCAAATTTTTTGTCTAATGGGCAAAACCATGTGGAGTGCAGGTGGGGCAGATAGAACATGTGCAGAGAGAGTTAGATTTGGGTGGGATGTGTTCAAACTGAAATCTAAATTGCAGTGTAAAAATAAAGCAGACAGTATTTACTCTGCACAGAAACAAAATAACCCAACTACTGTAAATCTAACTCTCTCTGCACATGTTATATCTGCCCCATCTGCCCTGCACTGCACATAGCTTTGCCCATTAGAGAAAAATGTTGCTGCTGTGATCAGGTCTGAATTAGGCCCTAGGATCCTAAGACAAAGAAGTCAAACACACCCATGCAATATGGAATTTCTGGGGGTATAAGTAGAGCTTCCCAGAGAGTTGAGAGAGATTCTATGCTCCTTGACTAAGAAGTAATGTTCTGTCAGGAGCTTGTAGTGGGAATTGTCATGTAGAATTGGATTACGGAAGTGTGCTGAACTGTTTATAAGCCATTCTGTTCAATAAACCACTGTTGGTTTTTCATCTACCACCATGCCTGAGTGATGTGGAACCCTGTATCTTCACATTTGGTGGCAAGCAGAGGGATCACTCAGGTTATAAACACTGAAGCAAGATATCACAGCAGAATGGAGGCAGCAGCACAAACCTACAAAAACAGCAAGAAAGGCAGTCCTGGAAGAACTGTGTCATGCAAGAAAAATTGTAATCAATGCAGTGGATACCAAGGGGTATGGAAGAGAAGGATATGGTTCAGGACCCGGCGGAGTGGACGAGTAATGGAACCAGTACATTGGAGTTTGTGGATGGAGGTTCGGCAGCATATTGTCAGGCTGGGAAGCCGGATATGTTATGTATTTTTACAAAGATGCAGTACATTTGGGAGTACTGGAATGAAGCTCCGCAGATAATCAACAGGTGGAGAGTATCCAGTATACAGCACAAATTGTGTCATCTGGGGAAGTGAAGCAGCCACATGAAATCTGCTGGGGGAGCCAGAGTTTGTGGAGTTCAGCAAGGAAGTGATCACTGCAGTGGCCCAATGGCACAAAGAATACAATATACAGAGATGGAAGGGCAAGTCCTGAATAAATTGTGTTCCCGGATAGAGCCAGAGGAAGAAGCATTGGACTGGGTACTCCTGGGTACCCCAGCATGGTGAGACCTATGTCACAGGGTGGATTGCACCATCTGCAACAGCTTCTCCCATACCCAAGGGAAGAAGCTGTCTAGTGTTCTATACTGAAGGAGGTTAGCGCTGATGTGAAGAAAGCAGTGGCCACAATTCAGGCACCCCAGGGGGAACTGCACTACAACTTCCCTTTTGTTGAGATGGAAGATGAGGACTTGGTGAGAGAGTGCCAAGAACCATCTGCCCAGTATGTTACACTGGGGAAGGCTGACCTTGACCAAGTAGATGCAATGAAGCACTGCTTGCAACCCCTTATCTCCTTCCTGGAGGAATGCCACAGTGAAACACTCTGTGCCAAAGCTGTGTTACAACTGGCCATTTGTGGGCTTGGAGGTTATAGAAACCATCACAGAGTGCCAGCAAGACATTGAGGAAGAAGTCGCCATGGTCACCCTACCACCACTCGAGCAACAGAACCTCCAAGGGAATCCCTCATGTGAGCACCAACCAGTCCTGGCTACTGAGCCATTCACAGTGTTATGTTTTGGGAAGGGGGAATTGGCTTTTGAGGGAGAAGACCTGCACAGGGATCAGTCAGTCCTGTCAGTTTCTCTGCAGCCACATGGGGAATTACTTGAGGGAACAGTGGACGTGGCTTTTGAGGGGGAAGAGTTGAGAGACAAATTGTTGGATTTTGCTACTTCCCTGCAGCCTAACTACAATTTGCCTTTGGCAATAGGGCAGGAACCCCAACTTGTTACTATTGGGATAATTGGGTCGAAGGCTGCGCTAACCACTCTGATGTTTCTTTATGGTGTAGTGGGTGTGCTGCCTGTGAAGAATGCGGGGATCTACCCTCCCCTGATAGATATACGTATACAAAAGTTGTTCCTCTGGTGCTTCCCCTTACACAAATGTATATATATATATATATATGCTAAATATTGCTAAAATAAATGCATATGGAATAATTGTATGATATAATTTAAATTTATTAAAAACATTCACACTTTCGATTTAAATCAAATTGGTTCTTTTTAAAAAAAAACTCAGTAATTTTTTATTGATAGTGTTTTACATATACAAACAAAAAAACATACAGCAGCTAAACCTAGCTCAACAAACAGGTCAAGTACAAAAATAGTATATCAAAAACATCAATGACATTGGATTTACAGTATATCTGTTAAACAAGATATGACTTGTAGCAGGCAACATATCGCACACATACTGTATATAGTCAATACAACAATAAGGAGTCATTTCTAAAGCCTCCATGCTTCCCGCACCGCCCTAGAGCAAACAGGCATAATATCACATTCCGTATTAGCTACAATATACATTACACAGGATACCTTCCCCTTTCCATCACGTCCCACCCACTCCAAGGGCTGACGTATTTTATCTATCCCATTTATTAGAGTATTTAACCAGCATGTCACTAGATCTAAACATTGCTCGTTCATGGCCAGAAACCTCGTTGACCAGAGCCCGCCAATGAGATATATTGGGTAATTCAGGGGAGAACCATTTTCTGGCTATTAAGACTTTTGCCAGAGTGGTTAAGCATAGTACATAACGATATATGACCAGAGAATGCGTCTCTTCAAGGTCTAACCCGAACAAACACAATCTAGAGTTCATTACTGGCAATGATGGTTCTGTAAGGACAATATCATTCCAAACTACAGCCCAAAATGGTGCCAACCTTGGGCATGACCATAATAGGTGCCAAAAGTCAGCACCCTCCCCATTGCACTTTTGGCAGCAGGTATCAGAGCGAAGATGTGCACTATACAACATTACTGGGGTACGATATGTTCTATGTAAGGTATAAACATATACCTGCTGATACCGAACACACGGGGTAGTATAACAAATGGATCCCAAAATCTGTATCCATTGTTCATTGGAGAGATTGCCAATATTACCTTCCCATTTAAGTTTCAAGGGGTCAAACAGATGAGAATTAACCTGCACATTCAATGTGGCACAAATCAAAGATATGTGTCCCCTGGACCCCAACGAAAGGAACAGTTTCCTGACTGGAGACACCAATATAGTTAAGGGCGATGTACCCAGCTGCGCCTGCAGTGCATGACGCAGCTGGAGGTAGTGAAAACAGCAGTATTAGCAACAGCATAGTCACCACGTAGCCCCTCAAATGATTTAAGAATACCATTATCATAAAGCTGAGCAAATGTTGTAACTCCCATCCGCCGCCATAAAGTATCAGAGGATAGGGGCAGTAGCTCCCTATAAGAGGCATTAAACCACAGGGGTGTATCAGTATCAATGTCTTGCCAGTCAAAAAAGGTGTGCGCCAATCGCCAGATTAGAAGAGCCTGTCTAAGAATAGGGGGAAGACCAGAGAGAGTAGAGCCAGATAGCAAAAAATGAAGTAGAGAGAGAGGAGACTCCATCCACTCGGCATAGAACCCCAACAATGTGTCCCCAACTGCATCCAGGAGCCAACAAGAAAGGTAAACCAGCTGAGAGGCCAAGTAGTATAGTCTCAAATTAGAGAGGCCAAGACCTCCATCTAACTTGGACTTAACCAGGGCCTTCATAGCCACTCTAGGTGCCCCGCCTCCCCAAACAAAAGAGTTCAATATGCTGTCAATAGAGGAAAAACCTTTTTTAGGTATGTACACAGGAGAATGTTGCAGCACATACAGATACCTGGGTTGGATAGACATTTTAAATAAATTAATACAGCCCATCACAGTGAAAGGAAGCTTCTTCCACAGGTGAGCCTTCTTTTTAAAATTACGTGTCACAGGCTCCACATTTACTGCAACATAGTCCTGCGGACAAGGAGAGATCCAAATCCCCAAATATTTAAACTGGAGGGTACACTGCAGCGGGCAAGAGGAGTCCATCACATCAGGAGGAACACCAGATATGGGGTAGATATTGGACTTGTTCCAATTTATCTGTAAACCATAATAAGTTCCAAAATGATTAACTAACTGCAACATAGTGAGTAACGAATTCTCAGAATCATTAAGAAATAAAAGCATATCGTCAGCATATAGTGCGATAGTATCAACATGGCTCCCAACCTTAATGCCTACAATGTCCGGGCACATACGCATGCAACTAGCTAGCGGTTCAATGGCAAGGGCAAATAGGGCCAGAGAGAGTGGGCAGCCCTGCCTCGTATCCCTCTCCAGTGAAAAGGGTCGTGACACATGACTATTGACTGAAACATGAGCAGCCGGGGAAGAATAGAGCAACTGGACCCACCGGACAAATTTAGGACCGAACGCAAATTTATGAAGCACTTCCCACAGGTACTCCCATTCTATGGAGTCAAAGGCCTTGGCAGCATCCAGGGACACCACCACTGCCCCCGACTCGGACCGGTCCCTTCTCTGCAGATGGCAAAAGAGTCTTCGGAGGTTCTGTACCGTAGACTTCCCCGGCATAAAACCCATTTAGTCACAGTGGACAATAGATGTAACAACTTTATTTAAACAAACAGCTAAAATTGTAGCCAACATTTTTACATCTGTAGATAATAGGGAGATAGGGCGATAGGTGTCCAGGGAGGTGGGGTCCTTACCTGGCTTAAGAATTACTATTATTATAGCCTCAGACATCGAGGGGGGCAAAGAACAGTATTCAAACAAAGTGTTAAATAGCTCAACCAAATAAGGGGTATAGAATTCTTTAAACCGTTTGTACAATTCAATGGGTATTCCGTCACACCCGGGAGCCTTATTATTGGGGAATGATGCTATAGCAGCATCTAATTTCTCAGTGGTGAACAGGGAATCCAAATATTCAACAGATTCCGGAGACAGTTGGGGCAATTGTATATGGGAGAGATAGTCTCTCAGTTGATCCATTGTATGACACTTATACCCGTACAGCAAAGAGTAGTAATCAAAAAATACTTCATTAATATCAGGGCACGAGTACTTCATAACACCCTGGGGATCACACACCTGTTGGACAGAAATACTACCCCTCTCTTCCCTAGATAGGAAGATGAGATAACTACCCCCAATCTCCACCTGTGAGTATAGAGAATGCTTGGAGAACAATAACCGACGCTTGGATTTATCTAAAAGAAACGTCGTCCACTCCCGTCTGGCCATCTCCCAGCTTGCATGCAAGGAGGGGGATTTGTGCAAAATATAGTCGGCTTCTAATTGACAACAGATTTTTTCAAGGAGGGATTCCTCTTCCCTACTAGACCTTTTAATAGCAGCCACCCTTTTAATAAGGGAGCCACGGATAGAGGCTTTAAATGCATCATGCTTAACAGTAGGGGTAGGGCAGGAGGCGTTAAAATCCTGGAAGTCTCACCAGTCAGCAAGCAAATCAGCTCCATCACCCATTAAGGACAGCCAGAATGGGTTAAGTTTCCAAAACAAGACCCCCTGGGGAGACAAAGGAACTAAGACTAACAAGACAGGTGAATGGTCGGAAATCCCTCTGGTGATATGAGGGCCAGGTCAATATGGGAGAATGTATTAAAAGTAGCCGAATAGCAAGAGTATTTGCTCTCATGGGGAAACCGGACCCTCCAAATATCAATTAATCCCAATTCAGTAGTTAAATTAGAGAAGGGGGTAGGAGAAGGAGATGATAGATCAGTATGGGGGCAATCTCTCCACCTATCTAAAGATAAGTCCATTACATTATTCTAGTCACCAATACAGATGGTGGGAGTAGACGGGGACAATGCAACAATTGACATAGCTTGCCGCAAAACATCATTATTGTAAGGGGGGGACATGCAAGAATATGTAGAAGGGTGGAGTTAACGAAGGCTCTAAGAAAAACAAAGCGACCATACTGATCCACCTGACTATGATCTAAATTAAAATTTACAGATAAGTAAAGACACCCCCTGGCATTTTGTGAAAAGGTAGAATGAAACAGCCATCCCACCCACGTTTTTTTCGGGGCCATCGGCTTACCACCAACCAAATGAGTCTCTGAAAAGCAAATAATATCCGCCTTATATTTTTTAGCTTGCGACAGGACCAATGCTCTCTTTATTTTATTGTTAAGGCCCCTCACGTTCCAGCTGAGTAGGTGAAGCCCCTCAGATGCTACCAACATTGAAAGACGTTAGACTGGAAAACAGGAGAAAAGAAGAGAAAAGGAGAAAAAGGTGAAATGACACAATGACAGAGAATACCTCATCAGTGCACATGTAGATCAGAGCAGCAGGCGTACAAATACGCAAAAGAGAGGAAGAGAAAAAGTTTGGAGCAGTCAAGAAACAAGGACGCCAGAACACATCCACCATGACTTTGAAGATACATTGCAGCCTTAAATCACCAGCAGTACTTGACCATAACAAAAAATACCAATAACTAAGCAAAAAAAACCCCAAATAAAACAGCAACAACCCAACCACCCCCCACCCTGTACATCCATCAGGAACCTAGATATACCTATATCCCCAACCAAACTTCCCGTTACCTAAACTAAAAAAAAACCTGAATAGTATAGGTCATAAAAAGGGAACAGTTAGGAGTAGACACCCCCAATTACTATATCACAGCAAGGGCTTCCTGTAAAGGAGAGTGGCCCCCGGTAAAAAGACATACAAATAAACCTTCACATACAATAGTCAACCATATGAACTCTCACATAATTAAAAAAAGAAAAACCTGAGAGAGAAAAAAAAACACAGAATAAACTGGCGGTACAATAAGAGTTCCATTCAGCTAGGTGCACGGGGTCTCTCGCCAGCCATGCCTCGGCCTCTCTCAGAGAGTTGAAGAAATGGGTAGAGCCCTCATATATCACCCGCAGTCTGGCAGGGAACAGCATCGAATACTGAATCTGCCTGTCCCTCAACTTTCGTTTGACCTGAAGAAATTTGGACCTGGATTTCTGTACGTCCATAGCAAAGTCAGGGAAAACAGACATAGAGTGGTTATCAAACTGCAACGGACCGTGCAACCTAGCCAGGCGGAGAATGGCATCCCGGTCCTTGAAGTGAAACATGTGGGCAATAAAGGTGCATGCTGGGGCACCGGGAGGGGGGGCCTGAAAGGGTAAATGATGTGAGCGCTCCACCGCGAATTGCGCATTAAAATCATCTTTTTTAAACACACTGAGTAGCCAGTCCTCCAATAATTTTTCTGGATGTGTATCCTCAGCTCGCTCAGGCAGCCCCACAAAGCGTACGTTATTTCTTCGTAAGTGGCCCTCCATATCCGACAACTTGGTTTTAATAGCAGCCATCTGGGATGAAAGGTCAGCGACACTATCCTTGAGTGGTGCAGTCACATCTTCAATGTCAGAGACACGTTGCTCTACACCCCCCACACGCTCACGCAGCCTTTGCATGTCATGACCAATAATTGAGATATCAGCCTGAACCTGGCCGATCTTGTCCATCACCCTCATCTCAGACGTATTGATGGCTTGCAGAATTTGCTGTGTGGATTGCATAACATCAGTAACAGAGGTTTCCTCCGAAGCGTGCTGCGGTGAGGGAGGCGGTGTAGCCTGGGTACGCGGGGGTGTCGGCCCGCGTGGATTTCTAGCAAATCTTTCCAAGCGCGCAGCAGTGGCAGCAGCATTGCCGGTTTTTCCCATAGCACTGCAGGAGGAATAATCGCTTCAGGAAAAAAAGAGTAAATAAGCACAGAGTGGCAAAGTCTTATATAGTGAAGCTTGGAGTACAGCAGCTGCTTCAGGGAATTAAGAAACACAAAATGCACCCCTGAGTGTGATCAAACAGGATCCAAGATAAACAGGGCACAGTCAGTATTCATAGAAGGCAGTGCAGCACATCAGAATTGTAATCCAAATATGTTGAGAGAGACTCAGGCAACCAGCCCAATGCAGGGCCCAGGCATAAACATATATACTGCAGCACACTGGGTGGGAAGCAGCAGGCCTCTGTAATTGCCAGCAGCAGTTAATAATGGAGCATGTGTCCCAGCACCACAGAGAGGGGAGAGGAGAGTATCTTGTGCAGAGAGAGGTCACAAGCAGGGCAGAAGGCGCTGCTGCGGGCCGGGCAGGTCCCTCCACAATGTCGAAATCTCTGCAATTACAAGGCGCACAGTGGCGCCAAACATCTCAGGGGGTGCAGGAGAGGTTCACACAGCAGCAGATGAGTGTGAATTCCAAAAACACCGGGGTTAAGGATGGGTTCAAGGCATACTTGCCTACTCTCCCGGAATGGCCGGGAGGCTCCCGAAAATCGGGTGACCCTCCCGGCCTCCCGGAAGAGCAGGCAAGTCTCCCGATTTGACGGGGTCCCCCCTGCCCGTCCGCCCACTTTGTGTGTAAAGTGGGCGGTCCGGGCAGACGATGACGCGATTCAGCAAGAATCGCGTCATCATAGCCACGCCCCCTGCATTGTAATGACGGTGATCGCGGCATTACAGAGCGGGGGGCGTGGCTTAAAGGAGACATCACCGTAACCACGCCCCCATCCCGCCCTTGCTCCGCCGCCTACCGCCTCCGGCCCACCCCCTCCATTCGTCAGAGTGCTCCCGGCCCGCCTGTTGAGCCGACCTGGCTGCTCTCTCCCGCAGAGAGCAGCCAGAATGTCGGTAAGTATGGTTCAAGGATGAAGAATAGGGAGCTACAGCAGCCTGCTGCCTACTCCATGCTGTGCCAAGCAACACCCCCATTGGTTCTTTAATAAACTAAAAAACTGGTACAAACATATAAGACAAAGACATAACATGTAATCACAAAAGAAACATGTAACACGTGTGTATACCCTAAAATGGATCCAAAATTCTGTGGGGGTGATGCACTCTATAGCAGTCTTACTCACACCCACTGGATAAATAACTATTATATCGGAGGACTGTTCACATACGTTAAAACCAGCGGAGTTATAACTATATTAACACACATGGGTGGTCATTCCGAGTTGTTCACTCGCTAGCAGTTTGTAGCAGCTGTGCAAATGCTATGCCGCCTCCCACTGGCAGAAGTGCGAATGAAAGGATCGCAGAGCGGCTACAAATTAATTTTGTGCAGTTTCAGAGTAGCTTCAGACCTACTCAGCGCTTACGATCACTTCAGACTATTCAGTTCCTGTTTTGACGTCACGAACACATCCTACGTTCGCCCAGCCATGCCTGCATTTTCCCGAACATTCCCTGAAAACGATCAGTTGACACCCAGAAACGCCCACTTCCTGTCAATCACTCTGCGACTGAAAAGCTTTGCTAGACCTTGTGTGAAACTACATCGTTCGTTGTATTAGTACGACGCGCGTGCGCATTGCGCCACATACGCATGCGCAGAAATGCCTTTTTTTTTGCCTGATCGCAGCGCAGCAAAAGAAAGCAGCTAGTGATCAACTCGGAATGACCCCCATTATACTAGCAGTGTCATGTCCTAAATTCAGTCTGGGCGGAAGTGACACGCGAAACATGTGGCATCGCAATAACTGGAACCGGAAGTAATGCCAGAAGTTTGCGGCAATGCCAGCCACAACAACCGGAACTGGAAGTGACACCGGTGAGATAGCCGCCGCCAAGCACAGTAACCGGAACCGGAAGTACCGCAAGACGATGTGGCGGGACTAATCCCACCCAACCACAGGGTATTACAAAGTTTAAAAGGAGGCAATCCACCCTCCATCCTGACAAAGCCTGCATAAGACAGGGGAAACGCGTTGATGATCGAGAGGAGAAGGGGACAGTGATTGCTACATCACCCACAGCACCCTTCTAGTTTGCCGGCAAACTACTCCTGCCTCAATCCAATTGGCGCTGATTGAACAGCAATAAGAACAACAAAGGTTTGGAAAAAGCTGAACTTTTGCCTATCTATATTGACTTTTACTCACCTGATCTTAAACATCTGATTTAAACTTTAACAATCTACATTGATTTTTTATCAATTGATCCTGTCGGATTACAAAATAAATAAGAATTTACTCACCGGTAATTCTATTTCTCGTAGTCCGTAGTGGATGCTGGGAACTCCGTAAGGACCATGGGGAATAGCGGGCTCCGAAGGAGGCTGGGCACTCTAGAAAGATCTTAGACTACCTGGTGTGCACTGGCTCCTCCCACTATGACCCTCCTCCAAGCCTCAGTTAGGTACTGTGCCCGGACGAGCGTACACAATAAGGAAGGATTTTGAATCCCGGGTAAGACTCATACCAGCCACACCAATCACACCGTACAACTCGTGATATGAAACCCAGTTAACAGTATGAAACAATAGAGCCTCTCAACAGATGGCTCAACAATAACCCGATTTAGTTAACAATAACTATGTACAAGTATTGCAGATAAACCGCACTTGGGATGGGCGCCCAGCATCCACTACGGACTACGAGAAATAGAATTACCGGTGAGTAAATTCTTATTTTCTCTGACGTCCTAGTGGATGCTGGGAACTCCGTAAGGACCATGGGGATTATACCAAAGCTCCCAAATGGGCGGGAGAGTGCGGATGACTCTGCAGCACCGAATGAGAGAACTCCAGGTCCTCCTCAGCCAGGGTATCAAATTTATAGAATTTTGCAAACGTGTTTGCCCCTGACCAAGTAGCAGCTCGGCAAAGTTGTAAAGCCGAGACCCCTCGGGCAGCCGCCCAAGATGAGCCCACCTTCCTTGTGGAATGGGCATTGACAGATTTTGGCTGTGGCAGGCCTGCCACAGTATGTGCAAGCTGAATTGTACCACAAATCCAACGAGCAATAGTCTGCTTAGAAGCAGGAGCACCCAGCTTGTTGGGTGCATACAGGATAAACAGCGAGTCAGATTTTCTGACTCCAGCCGTGCTGGAAACATATATTTTCAGGGCCCTGACAACGTCTAGCAACTTGGAGTCCTCCAAATCCTTAGTAGCCGCAGGCACCACAATAGGCTGGTTCAGGTGAAACGCTGACACCACCTTAGGGAGAAACTGGGGACGAGTCCTCAATTCTGCCCTATCCATATGGAAAATCAGATAAGGGCTTTTACATGATAAAGCCGCCAACTCTGACACTCGCCTGGCTGAAGCCAAGGCCAATAACATGACCACTTTCCACGTGAGATATTTCAGATCCACGGTTTTTAGTGGCTCAAACCAATGTGATTTTAAGAAACTCAACATCACGTTGAGATCCCAAGGTGCCACAGGAGGCACAAATGGGGGCTGAATATGCAGCACTCCTTTCACAAATGTCTGAACTTCAGGTACTGAAGCTAGTTCTTTTTGAAAGAAAATTGACAGAGCCGAGATCTGTACCTTAATGGAGCCCAGTTTTAGGCCCATATTCACTCCTGCTTGCAGGAAATGCAGAAATCGACCTAGTTGAAATTCCTCCGTTGGGGCCTTTTCGGCCTCACACCATGCAACATACCTCCGCCATATGCGGTGATAATGAGTTGCTGTGACCTCTTTCCTAGCTTTAATAAGCGTAGGAATGACTTCCTCCGGAATGCCCTTTTCCTTCAGGATCCGGCGTTCAACCGCCATGCCGTCAAACGCAGCCGCGGTAAGTCTTGGAACAGACAGGGGCCCTGCTGCAGCAGGTCCTGTCTGAGCGGCAGAGACCACGGGTCCTCTGAGATCATCTCTTGAAGTTCCGGGTACCACGCTCTTCTCGGCCAATCCGGAACCACGAGAATTGTGTTTACTCCTCGCTTTCTTATTATTCTCAATACCTTTGGTATGAGAGGTAGAGGAGGGAACACATAAACTGACCGGTACACCCACGGTGTCACTAGAGCGTCCACAGCTATCGCCTGAGGGTCTCTTGACCTGGCGCAATACTTCTCTAGTTTTTTGTTTAGGCGGGACGCCATGATGTCCACCTGTGGACGACCCCATTGATTTACAATCATTTGGAAGACTTCTGGATGAAGTCCCCACTCTCCCGGGTGGAGGTCGTGCCTGCTGAGAAAGTCTGCTTCCCAGTTGTCCACTCCCGGGATGAACACTGCTGACAGTGCTAGTACATGATTCTCCGCCCATCGGAGAATTTTTGTGGCTTCTGCCATCGCCGTTCTGCTTCTTGTACCGCCCTGTCGATTCACATGGGCGACTGCCGTGATGTTGTCTGACTGGATCAGCACCGGCTGGTGTAGGAGCAGGGATTTTGCTTGACTTAGGGCATTGTAAATGGCCCTTAGTTCCAGAATATTTATGTGAAGGGCAGTCTCCTGACTTGACCATAGTCCTTGGAAATTTCTTCCCTTTGTGACTGCCCCCCAGCCTCGTAGGCTGGCATCCGTGGTCACCAGGACCCAGTCCTGTATGCCGAATCTGCGGCCCTCCAGAAGATGAGCACTGTGCAGCCACCACAGAAGAGACACCCTGGTTCGTGGAGACAGGGTTATTAAACGATGCATCTGAAGATGCGATCCGGACCACTTGTCCAACAGGTCCCACTGAAAAATTCTGGCATGGAACCTGCCGAATGGAATTGCTTCGTAAGAAGCTACCATCTTTCCCAGGACCCGCGTGCAGTGATGCACCGATACCTGTTTTGGTTTTAGGAGGTCTCTGACTAGAGAAGACAACTCCCTGGCTTTCTCCTCCGGGAGAAACACTTTTTTCTGGGCCGTGTCCAGAATCATTCCCAGGAACATTAGACGTGTCGTGGGGACCAGCTGTGACTTTGGGATATTCAGAATCCAACCGTGCTGGCTCAGCACTTCCTGAGATAGTGCTACTCCCACTAACAACTGTTCCTTGGATCGTGCCTTTATTAGGAGATCGTCCAAGTATGGGATAATTAAAACTCCCTTTTTTCGAAGGAGTATCATCATTTCCGCCATAACCTTGGTAAATACCCTCGGTGCCGTGGAGAGTCCAAACGGCAGCGTCTGGAATTGGTAATGGCAATCCTGTACCACAAATCTGAGGTACTCCTGGTGAGAATTGTAAATGGGGACATGCAGGTAAGCATCCTTGATGTCCAGGGATACCATGTAATCCCCCTCGTCCAGGCTTGCAATAACCGCCCTGAGCGATTCCATCTTGAACTTGAATTTTTTTATGTATGTGTTCAAGGATTTCAAATTTAAAATGGGTCTCACCGAACCGTCCGGTTTCGGCACCACAAATAGTGTGGAATAGTAACCCCGGCCTTGTTGAAGTAGGGGTACCTTGATTATCACCTGCTGGGAATACAGCTTGTGTGAGCGAGCCCACTGATCGCTGAAATTCCTGAGGCGGGCCCCCACCGTACCTGGCTCCGCCTGTGAAGCCCCACCGTCATGCGGCGGACTTGGAAGAGGAAGCGGGGGAGGACTTTTGTTCCTGGGAACCTGCTGTTTGCTGCATCCTTTTTCCCCTGCCTCTGCCTCTTGACAGAAAAGACCCTCCTTTTCCCCACTTGTTTTTCTGGGACCGAAAGGACTGAACCTGATAAAATGGCGCCTTCTTAGGCTGTGAGGGGACATGGGGTAAAAATGCTGACTTCCCAGACGTTGCTGTGGAAACTAGGTCGGAGAGACCATCCCCAAATAATTCCTCCCCCTTATAAGGCAAAACTTCCATGTGCCTTTTGGAATCTGCATCTCCAGTCCACTGGCGAGTCCATAAGCATCTCCTAGCAGAGATGGATAATGCACTTACTTTAGATGCCAGCCGGCAGATTTCCCTCTGTGCATCTCTCATGTATAAGACTGAGTCTTTGATATGGTCAATTGTTAGCAGGATCGTGTCTCTGTCTAACGTGTCAATATCTTCTGACAGTTTATCTGACCACGCAGCGGCAGCACTGCACATCCATGCTGACGCAATAGCTGGTCTGAGTATAATGCCTGAGTGTGTATATACAGACTTCAGGATCGCCTCCTGCTTTCTATCAACAGGTTCCTTAAGGGCGGCCGTATCCTGGGACGGTAGTGCCACCTTTTTAGACAAACGTGTGAGCGCTTTATCCACCTTCGGGGGTGTTTCCCAACGTAACCTATCCTCTGGCGGGAAAGGGAACGCCATTAGTAGCTTCTTAGGAATTACCAATTTCTTATCAGGGGAAGCCCACGCTTCTTCACACACTTCATTTAATTCATCTGACGGGGGAAAAACTACAGGTAGTTTTTTTCTCCCCAAACATAATACCCTTTTTTGTGGTACCTGGATGTAAATCAGAAATATTTAACACCTCTTTCATTGCCTCAATCATGCAGTGAATGGCCTTAAACCTGAGATAGCGGGCGTTTCAGAGCCCCTGATGACTTTTGAGACACCTGGACAGGCACGAGCTGAAGACTCGGCTGTCCCACAGTCTGCATGTCGTCAAATTTTTTATGTAAGGAGTCTATACGTGCACTCATTTCCTGCCATAATACCATCCACTCAGGTGTCTGACCCCCAGGGGGTGACATCCCTGCTAAAGGCATCTGCTCCCCCTCCACATCATTATCCTCCTCAAACATGTCGACACAGCCGTACCGACACACTCCACACACACAGGGAATGCTCCAACAGAGGACAGGACCCACAAAAGCCCTTTGGGGGGACAGAGTAAGAGTATGCCAGCACACACCAGAGCGCTATATATATATATACAGGGACTAACTGAGTTATGTCCCTAATAGCTGCTTTTCAATATAATATACTGTATACAGTGCCAATTTTAATGGCCCCCCTCTCTTTTACCTCTTACTGTACTGTAGAATTGCAGGGAAGAGCCAGGGAGCTTCCTTCCAGCCGAGCTGTGAGGGAAAAATGGCGCCAGTGTGCTGAGGAGATAGGCTCCGCCCCTTTTTCGCGGCGTATTCTCCCGCTTTTTATGGGATTCTGGCAGGGGTATTTACCTCATATATAGCCCCAGGGGCTATATATTGAGGTATTTTAGCCAGCCAAGGTGTTTTTATTGCTGCCTCAGGGCGCCCCCCCCCTCCCCCAGCGCGCCCCCCCCCTCCCCCAGCGCCCTGCACCCTCAGTGACCGGAGTGTGAAGTGTGTATGAGGAGCAATGGCGCACAGCTGCAGTGCTGTGCGCTACCTTGGTGAAGACAGGATGTCTTCATGCCGCCGATTTTCCGGACCATCTTCTTGCTTCTGGCTCTGTAAGGGGGACGGCGGCGCGGCTCCGGGACCGAACATCAAGGCTGGGCCTGCGGTCGATCCCTCTGGAGCTAATGGTGTCCAGTAGCCTAAGAAGCCCAATCCGGCTGCAAGCAGGCGAGTTCGCTTCTTCTCCCCTTAGTCCCTCGCTGCAGTGAGCCTGTTGCCAGCAGGTCTCACTGAAAATAACAAATTCTAAGACTATAACTTTCTAAGAGCTCAGGAGAGCCCCTAGTGTGCATCCAACCTCGGCCGGGCACGAAATCTAACTGAGGCTTGGAGGAGGGTCATAGTGGGAGGAGCCAGTGCACACCAGGTAGTCTAAGATCTTTCTAGAGTGCCCAGCCTCCTTCGGAGCCCGCTATTCCCCATGGTCCTTACGGAGTTCCCAGCATCCACTAGGACGTCAGAGAAATATAAATAAAATCCAGTGGGTGTGAGTAAGACCGCTATAGAGTGCGTCACCCGCACAGAATTTTGGATCCCTTTTAGGGTATTCACACCTGTTACATGTTTCTTTTGTGATTACATGTTATATCTTTGTCTTATATGTTTGTACCCATTTTTTAGTTTATTAATGAACCAATTTGAATTCAATCAAAAGTGCGAATGTTTTTAATACATTTAAATTATATCATACAATTATTCCATACGCATTTATTTTAGCAATATTTAGCATACTGCTAAATACTAGTGATGAGCGCCTGAAATTTTTCGGGTTTTGTGTTTTGGTTTTGGGTTCGGTTCCGCGGCCGTGTTTTGGGTTCGACCGCGTTTTGGCAAAACCTCACCGAATTTTTTTTGTCGGATTCGGGTGTATTTTGGATTCGGGTGTTTTTTTCAAAAAACCCTAAAAAACAGCTTAAATCATAGAATTTGGGGGTCATTTTGATCCCATATTATTATTAACCTCAAAAACCATAATTTCCACTCATTTTCAGTCTATTCGGAATACCCCACACCTCACAATATTATTTTTAGTCCTAAAATTTGCACCGAGGTCGCTGGATGACTAAGCTAAGCGACCCTAGTGGCCGACACAAACACCTGGCCCATCTAGGAGTGGCACTGCAGTGTCACGCAGGATGTCCCTTCCAAAAAACCCTCCCCAAACAGCACATGACGCAAAGAAAAAAAGAGGCGCAATGAGGTAGCTGTGTGAGTAAGATTAGCGACCCTAGTGGCCGACACAAACACCGGGCCCATTTAGGAGTGGCACTGCAGTGTCACGCAGGATGTCCCTTCCAAAAAACCCTCCCCAAACAGCACATGACGCAAAGAAAAAAAGAGGCGCAATGAGGTAGCTGTGTGAGTAAGATTAGCGACCCTAGTGGCCGACACAAACACCGGGCCCATCTAGGAGTGGCACTGCAGTGTCACGCAGGATGGCCCTTCCAAAAAACACTCCCCAAACAGCACATGACGCAAAGAAAAAAAGAGGCGCACTGAGGTAGCTGACTGTGTGAGTAAGATAAGCGACCCTAGTGGCCGACACAAACACCGGGCCCATTTAGGAGTGGCACTGCAGTGTCACGCAGGATGTCCCTTCCAAAAAACCCTCCCCAAACAGCACATGACGCAAAGAAAAAAAGAGGCGCAATGAGGTAGCTGTGTGAGTAAGATTAGCGACCGTAGTGGCCGACACAAACACCGGGCCCATTTAGGAGTGGCACTGCAGTGTCACGCAGGATGTCCCTTCCAAAAAACCCTCCCCAAACAGCACATGACGCAAAGAAAAAAAGAGGCGCAATGAGGTAGCTGTGTGAGTAAGATTAGCGACCCTAGTGGCCGACACAAACACCGGGCCCATCTAGGAGTGGCACTGCAGTGTCACGCAGGATGGCCCTTCCAAAAAACACTCCCCAAACAGCACATGACGCAAAGAAAAAAAGAGGCGCAATGAGGTAGCTGTGTGAGTAAGATAAGCGACCCTAGTGGCCGACACAAACACCGGGCCCATCTAGGAGTGGCACTGCAGTGTCACGCAGGATGGCCCTTCCAAAAAACCCTCCCCAAACAGCACATGACGCAAAGAAAAAAAGAGGCGCAATGAGGTAGCTGACTGTGTGAGTAAGATAAGCGACCCTAGTGGCCGACACAAACACCGTGCCCATTTAGGAGTGGCACTGCAGTGTCACGCAGGATGTCCCTTCCAAAAAACCCTCCCCAAACAGCACATGACGCAAAGAAAAAAAGAGGCGCAATGAGGTAGCTGACTGTGTGAGTAAGATAAGCGACCCTAGTGGCCGACACAAACACCGGGCCCATTTAGGAGTGGCACTGCAGTGTCACGCAGGATGTCCCTTCCAAAAAACCCTCCCCAAACAGCACATGACGCAAAGAAAAATAAAAGAAAAAAGAGGTGCAAGATGGAATTGTCCTTGGGCCCTCCCACCCACCCTTATGTTGTATAAACAAAACAGGACATGCACACTTTAACCAACCCATCATTTCAGTGACAGGGTCTGCCACACGACTGTGACTGATATGACGGGTTGGTTTGGACCCCCCCCAAAAAAGAAGCAATTAATCTCTCCTTGCACAAACTGGCTCTACAGAGGCAAGATGTCCACCTCATCATCATCCTCCGATATATCACCGTGTACATCCCCCTCCTCACAGATTATCAATTCGTCCCCACTGGAATCCACCATCTCAGCTCCCTGTGTACTTTGTGGAGGCAATTGCTGCTGGTCAATGTCTCCGCGGAGGAATTGATTATAATTCATTTTAATGAACATCATCTTCTCCACATTTTCTGGATGTAACCTCGTACGCCGATTGCTGACAAGGTGAGCGGCGGCACTAAACACTCTTTCGGAGTACACACTTGTGGGAGGGCAACTTAGGTAGAATAAAGCCAGTTTGTGCAATGGCCTCCAAATTGCCTCTTTTTCCTGCCAGTATAAGTATGGACTGTGTGACGTGCCTACTTGGATGCGGTCACTCATATAATCCTCCACCATTCTTTCAATGGTGAGAGAATCATATGCAGTGACAGTAGACGACATGTCCGTAATCGTTGTCAGGTCCTTCAGTCCGGACCAGATGTCAGCATCAGCAGTCGCTCCAGACTGCCCTGCATCACCGCCAGCGGGTGGGCTCGGAATTCTGAGCCTTTTCCTCGCACCCCCAGTTGCGGGAGAATGTGAAGGAGGAGATGTTGACAGGTCGCGTTCCGCTTGACTTGACAATTTTCTCACCAGCAGGTCTTTCAACCCCAGCAGACTTGTGTCTGCCGGAAAGAGAGATCCAAGGTAGGCTTTAAATCTAGGATCGAGCATGGTGGCCAAAATGTAGTGCTCTGATTTCAACAGATTGACCACCCGTGAATCCTTGTTAAGCGAATTAAGGGCTCCATCCACAAGTCCCACATGACTAGCGGAATCGCTCCGTGTTAGCTCCTCCTTCAATGTCTCCAGCTTCTTCTGCAAAAGCCTGATGAGGGGAATGACCTGACTCAGGCTGGCAGTGTCTGAACTGACTTCACGTGTGGCAAGTTCAAAGGGCAGCAGAACAACGTTGAAATCATTCTCCACTGCGCTTGAGACAGGTGCATTCCACCTCCTATATCGTGCTCAATTGTATAGGCTTGAATGGCCTTTTGCTGCTCCTCCAACCTCTGAAGCATATAGAGGGTTGAATTCCACCTCGTTACCACTTCTTGCTTCAGATGATGGCAGGGCAGGTTCAGTAGTTTTTGGTGGTGCTCCAGTCTTCTGTACGTGGTGCCTGTACGCCGAAAGTGTCCCGCAATTCTTCTGGCCACCGACAGCATCTCTTGCACGCCCCTGTCGTTTTTTAAATAATTCTGCACCACCAAATTCAAGGTATGTGCAAAACATGGGACGTGCTGGAATTTGCCCATATTTAATGCACACACAATATTGCTGGCGTTGTCCGATGCCACAAATCCACAGGAGAGTCCAATTGGGGTAAGCCATTCCGCGATGATCTTCCTCAGTTGCCGTAAGAGGTTTTCAGCTGTGTGCGTATTCTGGAAGGCGGTGATACAAAGCGTAGCCTGCCTAGGAAAGAGTTGGCGTTTGCGAGATGCTGCTACTGGTGCCGCCGCTGCTGTTCTTGCGGCGGGAGTCCATACATCTACCCAGTGGGCTGTCACAGTCATATAGTCCTGACCCTGCCCTGCTCCACTTGTCCACATGTCCGTGGTTAAGTGGACATTGGGTACAGCTGCATTTTTTAGGACACTGGTGACTCTTTTTCTGAGGTCTGTGTTAATTTTCGGTATCGCCTGCCTAGAGAAATGGAACCTAGATGGTATTTGGTACCGGGGACACAGTACCTCCAACAAGTCTCTAGTTGGCTCTGCAGTAATGATGGATACCGGAACTCACCACCCAGGATGCCAAGGCCTCAGTTATCCGCTTTGCAGTAGGATGACTGCTGTGATATTTCATCTTCCTCGCAAAGGACTGTTGGACAGTCAATTGCTTGGTGGAAGTAGTAAAAGTGGTCTTACGACTTCCCCTCTGGGATGACCATCGACTCCCAGCAGCAACAACAGCAGCGCCAGCAGCAGTAGGCGTTACACGCAAGGATGCATCGGAGGAATCCCAGGCAGGAGAGGACTCGTCAGAATTGCCAGTGACATGGCCTGCAGGACTATTGGCATTCCTGGGGAAGGAGGAAATTGACACTGAGGGAGTTGGTGGGGTGGTTTGCGTGAGCTTGGTTACAAGAGGAAGGGATTTACTGGTCAGTGGACTGCTTCCGCTGTCACCCAAAGTTTTTGAACTTGTCACTGACTTATTATGAATGCGCTGCAGGTGACGTATAAGGGAGGATGTTCCGAGGTGGTTAACGTCCTTACCCCTACTTATTACAGCTTGACAAAGGGAACACACGGCTTGACACCTGTTGTCCGCATTTCTGTTGAAATACCTCCACACCAAAGAGCTGATTTTTTTGGTATTTTCACCAGGCATGTCAACGGCCATATTCCTCCCACGGACAACAGGTGTCTCCCCGGGTGCCTGACTTAAACAAACCACCTCACCATCAGAATCCTCCTGGTCAATTTCCTCCCCAGCGCCAGCAACACCCATATCCTCCTCATCCTGGTGTACTTCAACACTGACATCTTCAATCTGACTATCAGGAACTGGACTGCGGGTGCTCCTTAAACTGTTGAAATTTCTGAGCGTCCTCTATCCCGCGCTCCCCTTAATTTATGAAAAACAAACAAAGGAGGTGGATCTCTACTTATCTTAGATCAGGTGTTTTTCTCTCAAAGATATACCTTCTTCATACCCCCTTGTGCTGTCAAACGGGGTGTATGTTCATTCAGAGGTAATACATGTAAGAGAGAGGTCAGAGAAAACACTCTAGTGTATTAACCTTTTAACAGTTTAAACCACAATCCCTTGCCAGAAATTGTGGATTATAATGACAGGAAATATTTATGATAAAAGTTTATCTTTTTAATAGTTCAAAAAAGTTCAAAAAGATGATCAAACGATAAAATCCAGGCATAAAATCTTCATCACATAGAACAAGATTCTCATATCCAAGCAAAATATGAGGGTGGCTTCCTGCCAGATTTGGGGTTTCATAAGTGCACCAAAATTTGTCGCTGTATTGATGTTTCCAACGTCCCCGGGAACGGTCAGCTCCAAGCAATGGGCACCTCGTCCTCTCCTCGTCCAGGTAATCAGCCACCGGAATGTCACAAGTCACCCAACGCGTTTCGATCCGTGGATCTTTTTCAAGGCATGTCCTTCTGGCTCTTCTTCCCAGCTATTTATACCCTTATAGATTGATACTCCCAAATACTGGGAGGAGCCACTCCCATTTACAATTCAATGTATATACATACATATTATAGCCATCTTATATCCTAATCTAAAATAGACACTCTATTCTATATTATATGGTGTACCCATTCCAGCAAAAACCGCAATTTAAAATGTATATTTTTAATGAAAAAAACCATAAAATATAAAAATTTCATGACCGGAAGTGCTAAGTGCGTCCCCGTTCTTTTCCACCAACTCTCTAGAAGAAAGGTTCCGCCTTGTGGTTTGCGGTGATAAGGTTCCCAGTGTGATTTCCGGTCACCTGACCGTTCAAACTACTGGTTCCCGCTAACAGAAAAGACTCCGGTCACGTGACGTAACCGGAAGTACCGACGCCGCCATTTTTGAAAGTCCCAAAACGGACCAGATCGGTCCTGGGTATTCCTTCAATTCCAATATATAAAATCTATAGACGAACACTAAAAACATATTCTCCCGATATGGTACCACCATTAGATCATAAAAAAGGGTGGTTTTAATTCAGGAACTGGACTGCGGGTGCTCCTTCCAGCACTTGCAGGGGGCGTGCAAATGGTGGAAGGCGCATGCTCTTCACGTCCAGTGTTGGGAAGGTCAGGCATCGCAACCGACACAATTGGACTCTCCTTGTGGATTTGGGATTTCGAAGAACGCACAGTTCTTTGCGGTGCTACTGCTTTTGCCAGCTTGAGTCTTTTCATTTTTCTAGCGAGAGGCTGAGTGCCTCCATCCTCATGTGAAGCTGAACCACTAGCCATGAACATAGGCCAGGGCCTCAGCCGTTCCTTGCCACTCCGTGTGGTAAATGGCATATTGGCAAGTTTACGCTTCTCCTCCGACAATTTTATTTTAGGTTTTGGAGTCCTTTTTTTACTGATATTTGGTGTTTTGGATTTGACATGCTCTGTACTATGACATTGGGCATCGGCCTTGGCAGACGACGTTGCTGGCATTTCATCGTCTCGGCCATGACTAGTGGCAGCAGCTTCAGCACGAGGTGGAAGTGGATCTTGATCTTTCCCTAATTTTGGAACCTCAACATTTTTGTTCTCCATATTTTAATAGGCACAACTAAAAGGCACCTCAGGTAAACAATGGAGATGGATGGATACTAGTATACAATTATGGACGGACTGCCGAGTGCCGACACAGAGGTAGCTACAGCCGTGAACTACCGTACTGTACTGTGTCTGCTGCTAATATAGACTGGTTGATAAAGAGATGTAGTAGTATGTATAAGTATAAAGAAGAAAGAAAAAAAAACCACGGGTAGGTGGTATACAATTATGGACGGACTGCCGAGTGCCGACACAGAGGTAGCTACAGCCGTGAACTACCGTACTGTACTGTGTCTGCTGCTAATATAGACTGGTTGATAAAGAGATGTAGTAGTATGTATGTATAAAGAAGAAAGAAAAAAAAACCTCGGGTAGGTGGTATACAATTATGGACGGACTGCCGAGTGCCGACACAGAGGTAGCTACAGCCGTGAACTACCGTACTGTACTGTGTCTGCTGCTAATATAGACTGGTTGATAAAGAGATGTAGTAGTATGTATAAGTATAAAGAAGAAAGAAAAAAAAACCACGGGTAGGTGGTATACAATTATGGACGGACTGCCGAGTGCCGACACAGAGGTAGCTACAGCCGTGGACTACCGTACTGTACTGTGTCTGCTGCTAATATAGACTGGTTGATAAAGAGATGTAGTAGTATGTATGTATAAAGAAGAAAGAAAAAAAAAACACGGGTAGGTGGTATACAATTATGGATGGACTGCCGAGTGCCGACACAGAGGTAGCTACAGCCGTGAACTACCGTACTGTGTCTGCTGCGACTGTATGATAAATAATGATATAAAAAATATATATATATCACTACTGCAGCCGGACAGGTATATATTATATAATGACGGACCTGCTGGACACTGTCTGTCAGCAGAATGAGTTTTTTATAGAATAAAAAAAAAAACACCACACAAGTGAAGTCACACGACGAGTGTTTAACTTTTTCAGGCAATCACAATATAGTATACTACTAACTATACTGGTGGTCAGTGTGGTCAGGTCACTGGTCAGTCACACTGGCAGTGGCACTCCTGCAGCAAAAGTGTGCACTGTTTAATTTTAATATAATATGTACTCCTGGCTCCTGCTATAACCTATAACTGGCACTGCAGTGCTCCCCAGTCTCCCCCACAATTATAAGCTGTGTGAGCTGAGCACAGTCAGATATATATACATAGATGATGCAGCACACTGGGCTGAGCAGTGCACACAGATATGGTATGTGACTGAGTCACTGTGTGTATCGTTTTTTTCAGGCAGAGAACGGATATATTAAATAAAACTGCACTGTCTGGTGGTCACTGTGGTCAGTCACTAGTAAACTCTGCACTCTCTACACTTCTACAGTACTCCTAAGCTCCAGTAAATCAGGTCAATCTCTCTCTCTCTCTCTCTTCTAATCTAAATGGAGAGGACGCCAGCCACGTCCTCTCCCTATCAATCTCAATGCACGTGTGAAAATGGCGGCGACGCGCGGCTCCTTATATAGAATCCGAGTCTCGCGAGAATCCGACAGCGTCATGATGACGTTCGGGTGCGCTCGGGTTAACCGAGCAAGGCGGGAGGATCCGAGTCTGCTCGGACCCGTGAAAAAAACCATGAAGTTCGGGCGGGTTCGGATTCAGAGAAACCGAACCCGCTCATCTCTACTAAATACATTTGTGTAAGGGGAAGCGCCAGAGGAACACCTTTTGTACCAACATGTTACTGCCATTGGGCAGATTTTGGGCATGCAATCTGGAGAGGGGGAGGAGAGCTCCACACTGTATCATGAGCCATGGGTGAGTGCCAGCATGTGCCAATCCTTATGCAACTGACAAATTTATGTTTGGAGAAAACACACAGTCCTGAAGTGCCAGAGATGAGGGAATTTAATGCACCACTAGGAGAGAATCTGCTCTCAGCCAGCATCCCACTATTTTCTTGGTCTCAGGTGGGAGACCACTGAACGAGTGGGAGAGGTACAGCCATTTACAAGTATGTTTTGGGCTCAGAGTTATTTGCTACCAGGGACATGTAACTGGGAATCTGGTGAAGGACTGAACAATTGTGGATTGCTAATCATAATTCCAACAGACCCAAAAGGCTGCTCACTAAAATCTTCAGGAAACATGGCCCTCAGTCCTTTTGATCCAGGTGGGGTTATAGTGCCAGCTAGTTTGTATTGCCCAGGCACAGGACTAAAAAGGTGGTGGAGGACCCTCTGAACTGCTGATTAGCCTCTCACTGGATCCAAGGAAAGACTTACTGTATTGTCCCAACAGCCTGGCTTGGACATTGAGGATTGTACCTACAACTTGCTGGGACATTGGGTCTAAAAAGTGGGAGAGGAATGTGAGGAAATTAGAGGTCTGTGAAATTTAATATAATTGCCTCATTTCCCATGTCAACAAAAGCTGTTGAATATTTACTTTTTATCCCCATGCCCCATTATATAACTATCTATATTCAGTGTGTGTAGTTGTTCATCCTTCATAGCATGTTGCTGTTCGCCCAATATTGTGTTTAAATCAACCTTAATATTGTTAATATATGCAATTGTATTGTTATCTGTTACACTTTAGGTAATATATTCATGTTAGACCTAGTTTCCTATTGTTTACTAACACCACAGTGGACACTCATATGTTGAGTCATATAAGGTACCATTGTCCGTCTTTGTTTATTCCCTATTGTCTAACAGTAAACTGGATAGGCAGGGGGGCTCCCCTAGCTGACGTAATCACTTTGATTAGAATATGTATTTTATTCCAATGCTTTAAGATCCTAAGACAAAGAAGTTGTGATGATATTTTGTAATGTCTGTAAGTGAACATTGATAATGGTCTTTAAAATGTTTGGAAAGAGTGTGTGTTTCAAAGCCTTTCTTAATGAGAGGAAGAGATTGAAGAGATGGACAAGAAGGGAAAAGACAACATGGAAGGATGGAGAGCGACTGGATTAGGGTCAGGTGGACTTCAATATGGAAAATAGCTTCTAGGAAATTGAAGAAAAGCTGGGCGAACACCTAGATGTTCCGCTGAGCTTTCCTTAAATTTCCTAGAACAGTGATTTTCAACCTTTTTTTACTCGCGGCACACCAAACAATATTTTAAAATTGCCAAGGTACACCATCAGTTCCCAACAGAAAACAAACAAAACACACACTTTGGCCCTCACAGTAAAAAAGAAATCCACACATACATTGGCCTACACAGAAAAAACAATCAAATTGCTCCCCACATAAATCATGTTGCTCCCTACATACATCCTATTGCTCCACACATAAATCAATCACATTTCTCCCCACGTAAATCCTATCGCTCTCCACATGAATTATTCACATTGTTCCCCCCATAAAACCATAAATTCTTATTCTCCCCACATAAATCCTATTGAAATCCTATTGTTCCCCACAGGAGAAATAAAATAACAAATATTATGATCAGCTGTCCTCCTCCCTGTCCCTCAGTGGCGGGGGTTGTTCATAGTGGAGTTCTGCGAATACTAAGCAGCGGGCGGTCGGGCAGGTGTGGATGTGGTTGGGCAAGGAAAGCTGTGTATGCAAGCGGGAACTGGAAGATGTGTATGCAGGCGGGTAAGCTGGCTGGGTGGTGAGATGCAGCGGCCGTGACCAATGATATCCCACTGTTTTCAAGGCATAGGTCACGGCCGGAGCACGACTGATCCTCTAAGAAGAGCCCGGGCCAACAGTTCACTCTGAATGTGCAAGAAGCTGCTCTGGCTCCACGGCACACCTTGCAACTGGTCGCAGCACAGCGGCACACTAGTGTGCCACGGCACACTGGTTGAAAAAGCCTGTCCTAGAAGTTCCATTCTTTAAAAACACTGTGGACAACACCCTCCTCTGGCAAATTCATCACTACCTTGGTCTGTGTGATACTATCCTTCCTGGCAGTCCTCTTACCTATCTGACAGTTTTTATTCATCGCCTCTCATGATTCCACTCCCCCTACTTTTTCTTCCAGTAGGTATCCCCCAAGGTTCAGTTCTTGGAACTCTTCTAGTCTCCACATCCTTTTATGGTGAGTTCATCAGCTCTTTTTGCCTCCAATATCAACTTATTGCTGATGGCACTCAAATCCATCTCAGTACTTTTCTTAACCTTAATCTTAACATGTCTAAGACTGTGCTGATAATCTTCCTACCCTCCCAGAATAACCTAACTTCCTACAGTTTCTTTATCTGTTGATAGCACCACCCACCACCATCTCCACTAATTTTCAAGTGCGCTGTCTTAGAGTTATTTTTGACTCCTCTCTCTCTTTCAAACCACACATTCAGTACATTTCACATTGCTGCCATCACCATCTTAAATATATCTTCAGGATCAAACTCTTTCTCACCTTGGAGGTAACTAAGATTCTCATCCACTCTCTGGTCATCTCCAGAGGACTATGGTAACCTCCTCTTATCAGGCCTGTCTCCCACTTCTCTCCACTCCAACCTGTCCTCAATACTGCTATCCAGCTCATTTTCCTGTTCAAATACACTATGGGCCTAATTCAGACCTGATTGCAGTAGCAAATTTGTTCTCTAACGAGCAAAACCATGTGCACTGCAGGAAGGGGGCAGATATAACATGTGCAGAGAGAGTTAAATTTGGTGGGTTATATTGTTTCTGTGCAGGGTAAATACTGGCTGCTTTATTTTTACACTGCAATTTAAATTTCAGTTTGAACACACCCCACCCAAATCTATCTCTCTCTGCACATGTTATATCTGCCTCCCCTGCAGTGCACATGGTTTTGCCCATTAGAGAACAAATTTGCTGCTGCGATCAGGTCTGAATTAGGCTTTATGTCCAGTTTCCCTCCCCTACAAGTACTACACTGGCTCCCCTTCCCCAGGACCCAATTCTAACTTCTCACACTCACTTTCAAAGCCCTTAACCAATCCTCTCTAGTTTACTTCTATGACCGTATCTCCCTTCACACCCTCATACTTCACTCCACCCATGATTGCCGCCTCTCCTCCCAACTGATTACTTCCTATTCCCTGCCTCTGGTACTTTATTGCTCCGCGTATAAGATTCTCTTCCTCTCTACAAACTTAAAATGGGCTCTAAAGACCCACGTCTTTATTAAAACCTTCAAGCTCCATGTTCCTTTCTCTACCATCTGTGTCACCCCTGCCTGTCTGCCCCTCCAATTAAGACTGTAAGCTCTCACAAACAGTGCCCTCTTTCCTCATGGGCTTTTCCTTCACTCTCTTATACCTCATTACCTACCCACTACCAACAGCGGCATCTAAAACTTGATCACTGTCACTCTACTGCTCATGACTACTGATGTCCATGTCCTACAATTTTCTGTAAATCACTATCATTAATTTTTTGTTTATACTGTGTCTGTTTTTGTACTTTGAAAGGCACTGTAATTCCCTTGTGGACTTATATAAATAAAGGATGATAATAATAATAATAATAATAATAATAATAATCTGATTTAATCTAAAGTTAGCACAGCTACGATCAAGTCGGAATCACCCCCTTTGTCGGCAGTGATTGAGAATACAAATTGTTAGTAAATTACCAGGTTCTATTAAATTACAGGTGCATTTGACCGATGGTGTATTCATTTGTATTTGTGTAGACGGTCGTGCAAAAAAATACCAATGCCCCAAACACTGCCGAGTTTAATGTTCAGTAAATTACAGAGATGCCACTTAGAAAAAAAACAAAAAAACAACTAGAATAGATTTGAATGAAATTGGGACCTTAGTAAATATACCCCATAGTCTCCTCTTCAACAACTACTGTACCTTTCTCTCTCTCTCTCTGAACAGCAAGCAAAGCATGATACTGTTATAGAGAAAATGCTATCAATTAGTGAGCTGAATAAAATTCATAATTTAAAAGGTGTGTTTCCTTAACTAATTATGTCGTTGTCATGTCACTCAAGCAAGTTTACATGTTAGGAGGGAGGTGCTTAGTTATCTAAGCTGGTAAAGTTAAAGTGATAGCTTTACTCAATTACTTTGTGGATTTATGCATTCATAAGCAGGACAGGGCCAGTGATGTCACAGTAGCTCAGGTAACTGCATTCTCAGCTGTTGACCTACTGTATATGAGATTCCGTCAGGACACTGTAATGAGGACGTTTAAGAAACTTGTGCTCTCTGTAAAAGAGTTTAAAAGTAATTATTTACTTTTTAACAGCGCTGCAGTAGAAAATCAGCTTACCACAATACCAAAACAATATATTTTTATTTCTTTGGGTCATATCTGCGCCAGTGGCGAATTTGTCAATCTTGGTGTTCTCTGGCAAATGCCATATTTTACTTTTTTTTTTGTGTAACCCACCATACAAAGGTAACCAGATCACAACTGCTCATTTATTTTCTGCCATACAGTACATACAATTTTTAGCAGGTTGGATCTTTTCGTTTTTTTCTAAGCATACAGCTAAATATTTGTACACTTTTGAAAAAATATTAGCAACATATTGCCTGAAATTAGTAGTTTAATAATGTTTTAACATATGTGCACAATTAGAATATTGCTAGGAACATCTGTATCCCTGTGTTGAGTGATATTTTAATTTAGAAACAATTATCATATCTCCATCTTGTGATTAATCATTTTCTTTACATCCCTTCAAGCTACATCTTATTTCTCCCAGGTTGTCTTATTGCTGATTTGGCTTCACACCTAATAGAGATCATGTCACCCAAGGGCAGACAAAATGTGATACAACAACTGCTGTTTAACTACAGAATACATCATGCTTGCCAGTTACCAGACAAAAGACATTTTCCACAGTTCAGTGTTAGTAGGACAATTTTGCCGCAACTCTTACAAAATCTTTTTCACAGATCTGTTGTAAATGGATGGATCTAATAAAGTAAGTAAAGAATGTGAAAGGGGAAAAGAATCAATGGCAAGCTCTAAAGATGCCTGCAAATGGCACGTTGTCACTGAACGACAAATCATGACAGGCTGTAGTGGTGGTGGTGGTGGGGGGGGGGGGGGGGGCGGCGGCATCGGCAAGTGTATACACACTTGCAGATTCCAGCAGCAACGAACTGGCGTTGGGTGGGGTAAGGGGGCGGGGCCATGCTGCGCATAGCTAGCGACAGCCCCAGATCTTCTTGCAATTACAAAAGAACTGAGGCTGTCAATAGCTACCCGCGGGTGCGTGCATCAGCATCGTTATCGTTCATATACATGTAACGATGTAAACGATGTGCCGATCGATCAGGAACACCCACATCTTGGGTATAATCGTTTTGTGTGTTTACACCTTTAATCTGTAGCTGGCAAAAGTTGCAGGGGCTCCAAACAACAATGACTCAGCTGCCATAAAGCAAAAACTAAATTGGAAACCTGCCTCCAAAACGATAAGTGCAGAAGTCTGCACACATCCTGTATGTAAGCCTTCCGCCACTTTCTGTGTGCTTCCTCTAATTGTATTTTTCTCACTCTGATACTGTTTTAATATGTGTCCACTAATACAATGATGCTGGTAACATCTTCATCATCTTGTGGTTGATCAATATTCCCTATTAATTTTTTGCCTGCCTAATTTGACAACCATTTATTCTGTGGCCGATTGGGTAATTTGCTAGGTGGACAACTTTGGAAGAGTAATAGTTTAGTTGGTTTAAGGAAGTTTTATTCATCAGTCTTGTGTGTTTAAGCACATTCCCTCCTGTTTCCCATGTATACAGTAGCCCTAGCCTGGACATATCCCTGTTGAGTTTTTGGGTCCCTGGGTTGTAGGGCAGAATGACCAGAGGACAACCTGTTGCTGGGGAGCCTTTCACCATTGGGGAGCTCAGGAGGGGACTAGGTCCTGAAGACACTCGGGACAATTAAAAAGAGATCCTGCAACGTGGAATGTAGCTGATCACTGGTGAGAAGGAGAAGTGCCTTGACCTGGTCAGAGGACTGCTCACCTGCTGCCTACCAGAGTAAAGAAGAGCCGCCTGCCATTGCACCCCTCTGGAGGAAGGTGAATCACCAGGACCGTGAGTCAGTGAGCTGTGCCAGGAGAGCCAGGGATCTCGAGCAACATGACCTTCTTCAGGAGGAACAAAATGCTCTGCTTTTGTACTTTTCTCTCAACAGGTTATTGGATAAGAAAGGTGTTTCAGCACAGGTGATAGCAATCATAAATTAAGAGGGTAGTCTAGAAGCAAAGCATTCTGTCCCTCCTGGAGTGGGTCATGTAACATAGTAACATACACTGCTCAAAAAAATTAAGGGAACACTAAAATAACACATCCTAGATCTGAATGAATGAAATATTCTTATTAAATACTTTGTTCATTACATAGTTGAATGTGCTGACAACAAAATCACACAAAATTATCAATGGAAATCAAATTTATTAACCCATGGATTTGGAGTCACCCTCAAAATTAAAGTGGAAAAACACACTACATGCTGAACCAACTTTGATGTAATGTCCTTAAAACAAGTCAAAATGAGGCTCAGTAGTGTGTGTGGCCTCCACGTGCCTGTATGACCTCCCTACAACCCACACAAGTGGCTCAGGTAGTGCAGCTCATCCAGGATGGCACATCAATGCGAGCTGTGGCAAGAAGGTTTGCTGTGTCTGTCAGCGTAGTGTCCAGAGCATAGAGGCGCTACCAGGAGACAGGACAGTACATCAGGAGACTTGGAGGAGGCCGTAGGAGGGCAACAACCCAGCAGCAGGACCGCTACCTCCACCTTTGTGCAAGGAGGAACAGGAGGAGCACTGCCAGAGCCCTGCAAAATGACCTCCAGCAAGCCACAAATGTGCATGTGTCTACTCAAACGATCAGAAACAGACTCCATGAGGGTGGTATGAGGGCCGACATCCACAGGTGGGGGTTGTGCTTACAGCCCAACACCGTGCAGGACGTTTGGCATTTGCCAGAGAACACCAAGATTGACAAATTCGCCACTGGCGCCCTGTGCTCTTCACAGATGAAAGCAGGGTCTCACTGAGCACATGTGACAGACGTGACAGAGTCTGGAGACGCCAAGGAGAACGTTCTGCTGCCTGCAACATCCTCCAGCATGACCAGTTTGGCAGTGGGTCAGTAATGGTGTGGGGTGGCATTTCTTTGGGGGGACGCACAGCCCTCCATGTGCTTGCCAGATATAATTTTTGTTTGATTTTGTTGTCAGCACATTCAACTATGTAAAGAACAAAGTATTTAATACTAATATTTCATTCATTCAGATCTAGGATGTGTTATTTTAGTGTTCCCTTTATTTTTTTGAGCAGTGTAGTTAATGAGGTTGAAAAGAGGCAAAATGCCCATCGGGTTCAACCTGTATTCTGTATTAAGCTATGCACATTATAATGTACCTGCTGAAGTAATGGTTTAGTACCAATTAATAACTATAATTCGTATCACTCCCATTTATTTAATGTCAATATATTAAATGCTATAACCTTGGATACCTTTCTCCATAAAAAATGTGTCCAATCCAATTTTAAATGCATTTACAGAGTCCGCCCTTATCCCCTTCTCCGGCAGGAAGTTCCAAATCTTTATTGCCCTCACTGTGAAGAACCCTTTCATATGTTGTGTTCTGAATTTTCTCTCCTCTAGCCTCAGCGAGTGCCCACGTGTCCTATACAGAGTTCTTTTAATAAACAAATCCCCTGCTAACTCCTTGTAATGACCCTTTACATATTTGAAGATATTAATAATGTCTCCTCTTAGATGCCTCTTTTCTAGTGTTTACATATTTAACCTAGTATTTCTTTCCTCACACTCCAGTACCTCTAACCCTTTAATCAGTTTAGTAGCTCGCCTTTGAACTGTATCAAGTTCCACGATATCTTTTTTATAATATGGTGCCCAAAATTGAACACAATATTCCAGGTGCAGACTTACCAATGATTTGTACAGAAGAAGGATTACATCCTCGTCCCTTGTCTCAATACCCCATTTTATGCACGCAAGCACCTTACTTACCTTTTATCCTGCATTTTGACATAGTGTACTGTTATTAAGCCTATTATTTATGAGCACCCCAAATCTTTTTCCACTACTGTTACCCCTATTTTTTCCCCATTTAATGTGTAGGCTGCAAGTTTGTTTTTTATCCCAAAATGCATAACTTTGCTTTTTTCTATATTGAAGCTCATTCTCCATTTAGACGCCCAGGTTTCAAGTTTAAATAAGTCATTCTGTAGAGACTCCACATCGATTTCTGAATTAATTACCTTACACAGTTTAGTATCATCTGCAAAGATTGACACTGTGCTTACCAGGCCTATTCCTAGATCATTAATAAATAAATTGAACAGTAGTGTGCCGAGTACTGACCCTTGTGGTATTCCGCTGACTACTGGTGCCCCGCTCGAGAACATCTCTTTGACCACTACTCATTGTACCCTGTTATCCAGCCAATTTCTTATTCATGTACAAATAGTATTTCCTAGGTCAAGTTCCCTTCATTTGATGATCAGTTTCCTGTGAGGCACTGTATCGAAGGCTTTTGCAAAATCTAAATAGACCACATCCACTGCTTTTCCCTGGTCAAAATTAATGCTCACTTCCTCGTAGAAGCTAATTAAGTTAATTTGACGTGATCTTTCCCTCACAAACCCTATTCCGCAGATAATCCTCTATGCTATCCCTCAAAATTCCTTCCAATATTTTACCCACTATAGAGGTCAAACTTACCGGTCTATAGTTACCAGGATGATTTTTGTTCCCTTTTTAAATAATGGCACTATTTTAGCTATACGTGAATCATTCGGTACCATGCCTGATCTAATTGAACTATAGAAAATCAAGTACAGGGGTCTTGCTAGCTGTGACCTAAGCTTCATAAGAACCCACAAGTGAAAACTATCTGGGTCAGGTGATTTATTAATCTTTATGTTGCTTAGTCTCTCCAGGACTACTTCCTCACTTAAACAAGCATCTAGCCAAGAGTCATTACTTCACTGTCGTTATGCACTACTATCACCATATGATCCTCCCTGGTGAACACTGATGAAAAACAATTGTTCAGTATTTCCGCTTTTATTTTGTGATCATTTATCAAGGCTCCCAGATCCTCTCTTAATGGGCCTACATTCTCCTTTTTTTAACCTTTTACTTATTATGCATTTATAAAACTTTTAAGGATTGGTTTTACTCTTTATAGCGATTTGCTTTTCGTTTACAATTTTAGCTGCTCTGATTACTTTTTTGCGTCTTTTTTTGCATTCCTTGTAGTACTGGAATGACTCCTCCCCTCCATTAGATTTAATTGCTTTGAAAGCAGGCCTCTTATTAGCCATTTCTTCTTTGACTTCCTTATTAAGCCACATTGGTTTGAATGTAGTACTCCTGTGTTCAGTGCCCATGGGAATGAATTTGTGAATATTGCTATCGAGCAACCTTTTTAAAGCATCCCACATTTCCGTAGTCTTTACAATGAAACAAAACTTCCCAGTCAATGTCATTTAGTGCCCATCTCAGCATATTGAAGTTAGCTTTTCTAAAGTTTAATGTTTTGTTTTATCCCTTATAGCTATGTTTCATGAAACTGATGTTGAATGTGATCATATAGTGATTACTGTTTCCCAAGGTTTCCCAAACTTTAGTGTTTGATATAATGTACACATTATTGGTAATTACTAGGTCCAGAATAGTTTTACCTCTAGTTGGGTCCTCGACTAATTGAGACAAATAGTGATACTTTAATGTATTTAAAAACCTGTTGCCACCAGCTTTTACTTATAAATCGTTACTCCAATTTATATCAGGATAGTTAAAATCCCTTGTCACTAGGATGTCCCCCATTCCCGCAGCTTTTTCAAGTTGCTGCAAGAGTTGTTCCTCCTCATGTATGCTAATATCCGGTTGTTTGTATCACGTGCCTATGACTAGTTTTTTTGCTTCAATGCCCTCACTTGTGATATCAACCAATAGCGACTCCACGTTATCTCCAGTCCCCTCGTAAATAACCTCTTTTAAGTATGGTTTTAGAAATGGTTTAACATAGAAACATACCCCTCCTCCCCTTTTGGTAGCCCTATCCTTCCTGAAAAGAGAATCACTCCAAATTTGCAACCCAGTAGTGAGAGTCATCTCACCATATTTCCGTAATACCAATAATATCATACTGATTCTTGCATACAAGCCATTCCAATTCCCCTATTTTACCTGATAGGCTTCCTGCGTTCACAAACATACATTTGAGCTTATTATTTCCCTTGCCTATTTGTTTTAATGGTATCCTATCATTATTTACAAGCGCGTTTCTAGAATTACTATTACCGACTGTTATTCTCCTCCCTCCCTTTCCACCCCATCATACTTAATACAGCAATCCTTACTACTATCTCTGTTTGACCTATAGTCTTTCTAAATTTCCACCCCCTATGTAAGTATTTTTCCCTTGTGCTATGGACATCATTTTCTATATGCAGTACGAGTGTACCATAATTGCCATTAGGTAATAATTTGGGAATACCTTGGGCAATACCTGTGCCAGTAATTCCTGTGTCAGTATCCATGTAAATACCCTTGCACTTGCCGGCTGATCTTTCCCTCCCCCCTTCTCCACCCCATTTTGTTCACTGCCCCCAACCTTACCGTTCTCACTGTTTGACCCGTAGTTTCTAACTAAACCCTCCCCACAGGCTCCTATTTTAAAAGCTCCTCCAACCTTCTAACCATCCTGCTCCCCCCAGCACTTCAGCCCGCTCCTCACTCAGGTGCAATCCATCGTGACAAGAAAGATGGCGCCTGACTGAGAAGTCCGCCCAGTATTTCAAGAACACAATTCCCTCTTTCCTACACCAGTCTCTATGCCACACATTTACCTTCCTAATCTACTTCTGCCTCCCTGGGATAGTGTGTGGCACTGGTAATATTTTGTAGAATATTACCTTAGATATCCTTGCCTTAAGTTTCTGGCCTAATTCCCTATAGTCTTTCTTAAGGACAGTCCACCTACCACAAACTTTGTCATTGGTGCCGACATGCACCAAGATCGCCGGGTTGTTTCCAGCCCCTCCCAACAATCTCCCCGGTCCGCGATGTGCCGTACCCGAGCACCCGGGAGACAACAGACTGTACGACGATCACTGTCCCAGTAACAGATTGCCCTGTCTGTCTTCCGGATAAATGAATCCCCTACCACCACAATCTGACTAGGTACCTCACTATCTTTTTTCCCCATCTGTACCAGAGGCACCGCTCCTCTGGTTGCTAGAGGGAACAGTCTCCTCCAGCTCCGTCATTTCCTCACTGCCATCCTCAGAATCTTCGTCCAGTCGGGCGAATTTGTTGGGGTTTGGCAGATCGGAGATGTCCTGTCTCCCCCTCTTATTCTTTCTTCTAATCGTGACCCAGCTGTCTACCTGTTCATTCTCATCTACCAGTGTCCCCCCCTGCAACTCCTCCACCGTTCTCAAACTGGGTACACATATGACTTACACTCTGGAAACAAACACTATGATGGTCAGACACCCCTAGCAACCCTAGGGGTGGGACAGCAGTACAGAGCATGTCAGCAGACAGCAAAACTGTTGAAGGCCTTGTGCTATTTACACCAAACTTGGTACACATCTGACTTACAATCTTGGAACAAACTCTGTGGAGGTTAGACACCCTTAGCACCCCTAGGGGTGGGACAGCAGCACTGAGTATTTCAGGAGACAGAAAAAATATGAAAGGCCTGGAGCAATTTACACCAAACTTGGTACACATCTCACTTACAATCTGGGAACAAACTCTGTTGGGGTTAGACACCCCTAGCATGGAACAGCGGCACAGAGTATTACAGGAGACAGCATAACTCCCGAGTGGCTAGACCAATTTACAACAAACTGGGTACACATATGACTTACACTTGGGAACAAAACACTGTGGGGGTCAGACACCCCTAGCAACCCTAGGGGTGGGACAGCAGCACAAAGTATGTCAGCAGACAGCATAACTGTGGAAGGCCTTGAGCAATTTACACCAAACTTGGTACACATCTGACTTACAATCTGGGAAGACACTCTGTGGAGGTTAGACACCCCTAGCACCTCTAGGGGTGGGACAGCAGCACAGAGTATTACAGGAGACAGCATAACTCCAAAATGCCTACACCAATTTACAATTTAGTTTTTCAGCAGACAGCATAACTCTGGAATGCCTGGACCAATTTACACCACACTTGCGACACATATTACTTACACTCTGTGAACAAACACTTTGGGGGTAACACACCACTAGCACCCCTAGGGGTGGTCCAGCAGCACAGACTATTTCAGGCATGATATGTCCGTGATGACAGGGTTGCATGTGACAGGGCCAGTAACATGATGTGAGGAGGGGAATGGAGGTAGCACGAACCCACACACTGAGAGTTATATAGTGAAAGTAGCACAGTCCCCCAGCAGCACAGAGTATATCAGGAGATACATAATGTGCTGTGCTATATAAGAAACTGTGGAGTGTTCGGGGGAGGAGGATCTATTGAGGTACTTATCTAATATATAAAAGCAAAAAATTGTGCTTCTGCCCTTCTGTCGTTTTTTACAAATCCACAGTTTACAAGCAAAGATCGCTAAATTTTACATACGAGTGTATTGTTATTTATACTGTGTGTTTAATATTTAAGTAAAAAATTTTAAACAAACATTCTTAAAATCCCGGGCAACGCCGGGTACTCTAGCTAGTATATATATATATATAGATTAAGTCTGCCCAAGCACCAGTTGTTCCAGATAATACAATATAACATGCAGTACAGGCTCATCCACTCCGGCCAGGAGAATATGGATTCTAGAAATTGCAAAAATGAGGAGAGCACACTTGTGAATAGCATATAAAATAATTTTACTTAGTGTAAATATCCACATACATGTAGGTTTAAAACAGCACACTTAGCCGGCTCCCCAGTAGCAGTAACTCAGGTACAGCGTATTTGCCCAATAGTGATATCCTCTGGTGAAGCTCACCACCAGCTCTGGTACTCAGCAGTTGACGTCCAGCCATCTATATCAGTAAGCCATGACCAACGCGTTTCGTCGTTAAAGGACTTAGTCGGGAGTTGAGTTAAACCTACATGTATGTAAATATTTACACTAAGTAAAATTATTTTATATGCTATTCTCAAGTCTGCTCTTCTCATTTTTGCAATTTCTATCTATCTATCTATCTATCTATCTATCTATCTATCTATCTATCTATCTATCTATCTATATACACTGCTCAAAAAAATAAAGGGAACACTAAAATAACACATCCTAGATCTGAATGAATGAAATATTCTTATTAAATACTTTGTTCTTTACATAGTTGAATGTGCTGACAACAAAATCACACAAAAATTATCAATGGAAATCGAATTTATTAACCCATGGAGGTCTGGATTTGGAGTCACCCTCAAAATTAAAGTGGAAAAACACACTACAGGCTGATCCAACTTTGATGTAATGTCTTTAAAACAAGTCAAAATGAGGCTCAGTAGTGTGTGTGGCCTCCACGTGCCTGTATGACCTCCCTACAATGCCTGGGCATGCTCCTGATGAGGTGGCGGATGGTCTCCTGAGGGATCTCCTCCCAGACCTGGACTAAAGCATCCGCCAACTCCTGGACAGTCTGTGGTGCAACGTGGCTTTGGTGGATGGAGCGAGACATGATGTCCAAGATGTACTCAATTGGATTCAGGTCTGGGGAACGGGCGGGTCAGTCCATAGCATCAATGACTTTGTCTTGCAGGAACTGCTAACACATTCCAGCCACATGAGGTCTAGCATTGTCTTGCATTAGGAGGAACCCAGGGCCAACCGCACCAGCATATGGTCTCACAAGGGGTCTGAGGATCTCATCTCGGTACCTAATGGCAGTCAGGCTACCTCTGGTGAGCACATGGAGGGCTGTGCGGTCCCCCAAAGAAATGCCACCCCACATCATTACTGACCCACTGCCAAACCGGTCATGCTGGAGGATGTTGCAGGCAGCAGAATGTTCTCCTTGGCGTCTCTAGACTGTCACATCTGTCACATGTGCTCAGTGAGAACCTGCTTTCATCTGTGAGGAGTACAGGGCGCCTGTGGCGAATTTGACAATCTTGGTGTTCTCTGGCAAATGCTAAACGTCCTGCACGGTGTTGGGCTGTAAGCACAACCCCCACCTGTGGGCGTCGGGCCCTCATACCACCCTCATGGAGTCTGTTTCTGATCGTTTCAGTAGACACATGCACATTTGTTGCTTGCTGGAGGTCATTTTGCAGGGCTCTGGCAGTGCTCCTCCTGTTCCTCCTTGCACAAAGATGGAGATAGCGGTCCTGCTGCTGGGTTGTTGCCCTCCTACGGCCTCCTCCACGTCTCCTGATGTACTGTCCTGTCTCCTGGTAGCGCCTCCATGCTCTGGACACTACGCTGACAGACACAGCAAACCTTCTTGCCACAGCTCGCATTGATGTGCCATCCTGGATGAGCTGCACTACCTGAGCCACTTGTGTGGGTTGTAGGGAGGTCACACAGGCACGTGGAGGCCACACACACTACTGAGCCTCATTTTGACTTGTTTTAAGGACATTACATCAAAGTTGGTTCAGCCTGTAGTGTGTTTTTCCACTTTAATTTTGAGGGTGACTCCAAATCCAGACCTCCATGGGTTAATAAATTTGATTTCCATTGATAATTTTTGTGTGATTTTGTTGTCAGCACATTCAACTATGTAAAGAACAAAGTATTTAATAAGAATATTTCATTCATTCAGATCTAGGATGTGTTATTTTAGTGTTCCCTTTATTTTTTTTGAGCAGTGTATATATATATATATATATATATATATATATACTTGCACTGCAGCTTGGCACTCTGGACTCATGAAACTCAGAATAGGGTGCCATCCTAATATAATTCATAGTTACCAATGTCTTTACATATAAGGATGAGGCGGCACTCCAAGTTGATTTCCAAAAAACGTATTGTATTCACAAGAAAAACATAACAGTCAGATGCATCGTCAACGTTTCAAAGCCCGAAGGCTTTTTCGTCAGGACGTAAAGAGAAATGTGCACAGACAGAAGCATAATACAACCACCTCATAAATCCTACCTTTATATGCCGTGTCCTGCTCCAGGATCGGATGCCCACCGCTCCCGCCCGGGTGATGGTAGACAGGATTTTCGCCTTGTATATATATATATACAGTGTGTGGTTTTTGAATAAGTAAACTGTATGCAGTTCTGGTGATCAGCCGCGGTGCTGTCTCCCTAGCAACCGGAGGGGACGATTCTAGCTCGAACGCGTCCATGGATACCGACTGACCGGATAGTGGATACGCGTCAAGGCGGAAATCCTGTCTACCATCAGCCGGGCAGGAGCGGCGGGCATCCGATCCCGGAGCAGGACACAGCATATAAAGGTAGGATTTATGAGGTGGTTGTATTATGCTTCTGTCTGTGCACATTTTGCTTCACGTCCTGCCGAAAATGCCATCAGGCTTTGAAACGTTGACGACGCATCTGACTGTTACAATCACTACGTTTTTGGAAATCTTCTGGGAGTGCCGCCTCGTCCTTATATGTAAAGACATTGGTAACTATCTATCTATCTATCTATCTATCTATCTATCTATCTATCTATCTATCTATCTATCTATCTATCTATCTATCTACTGTATATATGTGCAACAACACTCACTCACTCACTCACTCACTCACTCACTCACTCACTCACTCACTCACTCACTGACTGGCTGATCACTAATTCTCTTACTTCCAGAAATGTTAGGAAGATGAAATGTAACATAGTTATTCTTCAGGTAGGAAATAGGAAAACTGTATAATCCGAATTTTAATAAACCTCCCTTAAGGGGATGAAAAGAGGGTTCACATACTGACGTCATTACCGAAGTGTGGCTTGCGTTGCGTGAACAATAACGCCCAAGCGGACAATCGGATCAAAATTTGGATTGCACCTCCAGTGTGTAGAGTTTAATAAACTACATAAATGGTTCTGTCACTTTGTACCATATTTTCTATGGTGCTCCTCGGGTAGCGCCAAGAACCATGGATTAATATTCACTTACATTAACACGTCTCAAATTTACATCTCTATAGATTTACTAAATTAGAAAGGGTAGAACAGCTAGTATATATATATATATATATACATACTGTATAGAGGGCAGGCTCCCCTGCTTGTACTGCTGCCCATTGGTGAAGGTTATATAAGAGTGGGCAGGCTCCCCTCCATCTCCCTCTTCACCATTGTTTCAAGTATACTATAGGGAAGGACCAGATTGCCCATCTGGCACTTCTGGCATATGCCAGAAAGGCTGATGGTCTGGTAGGCCGGTGTGGTAACACAGAGAAATGGGAAGGCCACACGCATCATAATCTGATTATATTGCTTAGAAATTAGCTGAACATTGCTCTGTGTGTAGGGGTGCCGGCGACAGCGCTGCGCAGTCCCGCGCGATGCTATCGCCGGTGCTAGATTGGCCTGCATGCAGGCACAATCTAGCAGGTTGCTAATTTCACCGCTGGGTGAAATGAGCGGCCCCCCGTGTCTGTCCTCACCCCCCTCACTCAGCACATCACGCTGTGCTGAGCGCGGGTAGAGATGTGTGATGAACGGTCTGTGCTAGACCGCTCAGGACACATCTCTGGGGAAATTTCCTTGTCAGTACGGCCCTTAAGGCTGCAAATGATACCTGCTGATGATGTTAGGTATTTGCCTTAGTGATACTGTTAACCAATAATTTAGGTTAATGTTAATGATGCTACTTCTGAAAGATGATTTGTTGATGGTACTTGTGCCAATGTTAGTTGCTATTGTTCCTCAAATGACATTGTTCTCTAATGCTGCAAATGATTTGTACTGAAGTTTGATTTTACTGTACTTGCTGTATGTTTTTTTGTTTGCTGCTCATGTCATTTGGGAGTTAATGTTCTTGGTGACAACCTCAGCTAGTGGAATATTATTGTTAGGGCTTTGAAATATTCCTGCTTGTTGCAAACCTGCTTTGTTGTGCTGAACCGCAAAAGGCCTACTACTTAGTCACTGTTTCCAGTGCATACCTCCTAAATTTGTAGATTCAGAATGCGGGACTGAAAGGGGGGTGGGGCTTCAGGAAAATGGTCAGAGCTTCGCGCCTCCCCCTCCCCTGCCATGGCATCTATTCTACTCTCTCCTGCTGCTCTGCTATTGCTGTTTCCAGTGTACCTACTCTGTCGCATGGGTATTTCTCCACTACTACCTGCAAAAGCCTGCTTGCTGTAAACCCACTTTTCTGTGCTGAATTGCAAAAGACCTGTTCAGGGGCGTATCTAGAGAGGAGGAGTCTGTAGCTCTGGGCACTAGAGTCTCTAGGGGACTCTAGCGCTGCACATGCAAAACACCGGGAAAATGGTGCTATGACATTTTCCCAGTGATTACTGCAGTGCTTCTGTTGCTTTGCGGGACTCCAGAGAGTAAGTATTAAAAATAATGGGTGCAGGGTGTGCGGTGTGGGCTCCCATGGACCCTGGGGGCCCGAGTGCACCACACATACTGCACCAATTAGAAATATGCCAGTGGACCTGCTACTTAGTGACTATTTCCAGTGTGCCTGCTCTGTGCAGCACAGCCATTTTTTACTACTACCAGAAGAGCCTGTTTGCTGTGAATCTGCTAATTGGGTACTTTATCCTGCTAGCACACCTGCTAGCAATATTTTCACCAGTTTGTAACATGCAAGTGGCTGATTCTCTGGTATATTACTCCATTAAAGGTTTTCATTTGTTTCCACTAGAGATGAGCAGGTTCGGTTTCCTGAGAACCAACACCCCTGAACTTCATGCTCCGAGTCCAGATCCGAGTCAGGCTCTGGTTTTCATGCTTGACTGGGAAACCAGAACGAGGCAAAACGTCATCATCCCACTGTCGGTTTTGGATTCCATATAAGGAGCCGCGTGTCGCTGCCATTTTCACTCCAGTCCTGGAGAGTGTAGCGAGAGGACATGTCTCCTCAGTGTCTGTGTGGGAAAGTGGTGTGGCACGTGGGGTGGCGACCTGCTCTTTTGTATCATTCCAGTAGTTCTGTCATGTGCTACATCAGTCCAGTGGTGGTGTCTTGTGCTGCAACAGTCCAGTCACAGTGGTGGTGTACTGTGCTGCCATAAGTCCAGTGCTGCTGTATAAGTCCAGTCCAGTGGTGCTGTCTTGTGCTGCATCAGTTCAGTGGTGGTGTCCTGTGCTGCCATAAGTCCAGTGCTGCTGCTGTATAAGTCCAGTCCAGTCCAGTGGTGCTGCTGTGTAAGTCCAGTCCAGTGGTGCTGCCGTATAAGTCCAGTCCAGCTGTACTGCCATATAAGTCCAGCGGTACTGCCGTATAAGTCCAGCGGTACTGCCGTATAAGTCCAGGGGTACTGCCGTATAAGTCCAGGGGTACTACCATAAAAGTCCAGGGGTACTGCCATATAAGTCCAGGGGTACTGCCGTATGGGATCCGGTCTGAAGATCGACAGTGCCTAGGTTTACAATGTTTAGGTCGACCACTATAGGTTGACAGTCACTAGGTCAACATGTTTTAAAGGTCGACAGGGTTTCTAGGTCGACATGTTCTAGGTCAACAGGTCATAAAGTCGACATTTTCACATTTTTTAAAAAATTTGTAAAACTTTTTAATACCTAACGATCCATGCTGACTACGATTGGGAATGGTAACCTGTGTTGAGCGCAGTGAGGCACCTTGCCCGAAGCTTGCAAGCCATGCGAGGGGACACGGTGCACTAATTGGGCATCCCAGTTACTGTACGGAGAAAATGACACCAAAAAAACATGAAAAACTCATGTCGACCTTTTGACCTGTCGACCTAGAAACCCTGTCGACATTCAAGCACTGTCGACCTAGTGACTGTCGACCTATAGTGGTCGACCTAAATATTGTCGACCTAGACACTGTCGATCTAATGATCCACACCCCTGCCGTATAAGTCCAGCTGTACTGCCGTATAAGTCCAGTGGTGCGGTCTAAGTCCAGTCCAGTGGTGCTGTCTTGTGCTGCATCAGTCCAGTCACCCCAGTGGTGGTGTCCTGTGCTGCCATAAGTCCAGTTTCTGATATTCAAATTGAAGATGTCACTGTTGAAGTACACCAGGATGAAGATATGGGTGTAGCTGGTGCTGCAGAGGAAGTTGACAATGAGGATTCTGATGGTGATGTGGTTTGTTTGAATAAGGCACCAGTGGAGACAGTTGTTGGCCATGGGATGAAAAAGCCCATTGTCATGCCCTGGCAAAATACCAAAAAAGCCACCTCTTGGAGAAATAATTCAACACCTCTGGTGTTGAATTATTTCTCCAAAAATCCGGACAACAGGGGGTATATTTACTAAAATTCGTATTTTTATGAATTAGGTTAAAGTTCAAACACGAATGAAATCGAATGTGTGAATTTGCAACTTTTTGAATTTTGTACGCCTCATTTACTATGCTGTCGTATTCTGCATTTTCGTTTTTCCCCGATGTCGATGTCATTCATATTTTCGCCCAGTGTTTTACTGGAGTGAATAGTAAAACACTGCCGAAATTAACACAATGAATCTCGGCCGGATCTGTGAGATCCATGCAGGGCTTCATTGTGCACCTTTAAAAAAAATGTAAAGTATGTCAGTCAGGCAGCGCATGGCAGAGATACAATGTAGCGCATAGGCGCTACATTGTATCCAATGGTGGGAACTTTGCAGTCAGCGGTAGACCACGAGGTTATGTGAGGTCTCTCTTGTGGTCTACAGCTGACCGCAAAGTTCCCACCATTGGATACAATGTAGCGCCTATGCGCTACATTGTATCTCTGCCGTGCGCTGCCTGACTGACAGCTCAGGAGCGCACAGCCAATCAGGAGAGTGCCATGACATGGCGCTCCCTGATTGGCTGAAGGGACCCTCTTTGACAGGAGTCACGGGGGGTCCCGGCAGTCGGGGAAAGGGGATCCATGTGTAAACATGGATCCCCTTTCAGTGCGTGGTTCGGGTAATGCATTTTATTGTTTTGCCAAGTCCCTGGATTATAATTTATAAGAAGAGGACCGATCTACACAGGATTTTTCGTAAGTATAATTTTATTTACAGGTACCCCGGGATTTACAGATACCTCGGGAGAAGGGGACCGACTCTTCGTGTCTACATAGGTAAGTATGTATGAATGTAAGTGTGCATGTATGTAATAAAGTTATACTTTCACAGTGTCTGTGTAGTTTTTTTGGGGGGTATTTTTTTTGCAGTAGAACTACAGGTACCAGCGGGCCCGTTATTCCCCCGCATGCTGGTACTTGTGGTTCTCCAAGTACCAGCTTGCGGGGGAGGATTGCTGGGACTTGTAGTACTGCTACAAAAAACAATATTCTTTTTTTTACACTATGGCTATCACCCCCCTTCCGCCGCCCTTGGATGGGGGGACAGCCTCGGACTTCACCCCTGGCCCTTGGGTGGCTGGAGGGGGGACCCCTTGATTTAAGGGGTTCCCACTCCTCCAGGGTACTCCGGCCAGTGGTGACTAGTTAGTGATTTAATGCCAGGGCCGCAGGTACCAAGATAAAAGTGTCCCCCGGCTGTGGCATTATCTCTCTGACTAGTGGAGCCCGGTGCTGGTTCAAAAAATACGGGGGACATCTACACTTTTTGTCCCCAGTATTTTTTGCATTAGGACCAGGCGCAGAGCCCAGCGCTGGTTGTTAAAATATGGGGGAACTCCTGTCAATTTTCCCCCCATATTTTTACAACCAGGACCGGCTCAAAGAGCCAGAGGCTGGTTATGCTTAGGAGGGGGGACCCCACGCAAATTTTTTTTTACTTTTTAACACTTTCCCACCCCTTCCCAGTTATAAACATGCACGGATCTCATGGATCTGTGCATGACTATCAGAACACGGTAAAAAAAAGCAGGTCTGTTTTAAAACTGCTTTTTTTTACGGTTTGTATTTTTTCACGGCAGTGTTTGTGAATTTGAATTTTTAGTAAATTACCGAGTTCTATACCTAAACAGCCGCGTTTGACCGATGGTGTATTCATTCGTATTTTTTATCTTTGACTTGCAAAAAAATACGAATGCCCTCATCACTGCCGAGATTTCAGTTTAGTAAATTCCCGAGATGACACTTTGATGAAAAACATCAAATCGGTCAAAATCGGGAGCTTAGTAAATATACCCCCAGGTGTCAAGCCATCTGTTTCCTTTGTCAATCCATAATAAGTATGGGTAAGGACGTTAACCACCTTGGAACATCTTCCCTTATACGTCACCTGCAGTGCATTCATCAGAAGTCATTGTCAAGTGTCAATTAAATTAAATTAAAGTGAAGTACATTGTCAAGTATGTGCTGTTTTGGGCCTAGTTTTTAAAACTGCCATCCTGTCTGCCACTGCAGTGACACTCTTAGATGGGCCAGGTGTTTGTGCCGCACACTTGTGTCACTTAGCTTAGTCACCCAGCAACCTCTGTGCACATCTTTTTTTCTTTTCTTTGCATGATGTGCTTTTTGGGGCCTATTTTTTAAAGCTGCCATCCTATCTCCAACTGCGTTGCCACTCCTAGATGGGCCAGGTGTTTGTGCCCACACTTGTGTTGCTTAGCTTAGTCATCCAGCTATCTCATTGCACCTCTTTTTCTTCTTTGCATTATGTGCTATTTGGGGCCTAGTTTTTAAAACTGCAATCCTGTCTGACACTGCAGTGCCACTCCTAGATGGTAAAAAATCTTAGTGCGCATATACTGGGCTGCTGGACACACCCCCTTCAAAGAAGGTTCCCACTCCCTTCACCCAAAGGTGCAAACAAAACAAATATTAAAGAAGGGGACTTATCCTGCGCTCCACCATAGGGTCACAGTTCAAAAGGCTCCTGGAGTTGATTGCAAACTCACACGAATTCCATAAAGAAAGAAATGTGTATATAGTGACGTACAGTTTTAATCAAACATCAAACATATCACAAGGTATTAACAATACATTAAAAATTCCAATAAAATGAATAGCAGCATGAGTAATAGCAGCATATATTTATACAGCACAAATGCATGGACTGTAAAATGAGGAGCAGTGGGGAATTACCAGATGTTTAGAACTGTAAATACAGTTCAGAGTCAGCTCACGGGTTTTTCTGGCACAGGGAAACCCGGGAAGTCCCTGTACCTCGGTGTGCTGAAATGGTTGATCCACCGGCACTCCTCCGCTCACAGTCCTGCATCCACCAACGCGTTTCAACCTCTCACTGAGGTCTTTGTCAAGGTGCAGATTGATTATATGTGCTGTTGAAGATAATCTATTTAAATAGCTCACAGCCAATCGTTTTGCAGTGATCACAGCTGGACCCTATACATTTGATCACCTAACAAAGTCCCATGGTCCTCTGCTGATCACTGCCCACTTCCTGATGCTCTGTGTTACCATAGCAACGGCCGCGGACTTCCAGTCACAGGAAAGTCCGATATTGTTGATTAGAGAACCCTTAATCCACTCCACTTTACTTTATAGGATATAGGTGTACATCCTCATACTATATATAGATCCCACTGAGTCCAAATAGTAAACAAGTCCCCGGCCTCTGGACGGCGTCACGTCACTTCCGGTTGTGAACACAGTCTTTTCTCTTCTCCAGGTTGCGTAACGTCACTTCCGGTGACGGATAAAGATGCTGAATGCGTATTCTCCTTGTTATTGGATGTAAACAAAGGTGGGATATTAAAAAAAAATGTCAAACTCAACTATTCATCACAGATTTTCACCTATATAACGGCCATACCTAAAATTCATAAATAAACTGTGCAGAGGATAAAAACAAGTGCTGATTGTGAAGATCCGATGTATAAGGATCTATTCTAAAACCCCAAAAAAATCTGGGGACATAGCTTAAAAAACAATATTTTACCTCAAATTAATGGAGTCAAAGAAGTCCCTAGAATCTAAAATATGTTATATAAAATGATTGTAGGAACACACACATATAGAGCTAAAAATATGTCTAACAGGCAATGGGTAGGGAGTGATGATGAATTTCTTATAAAAACCACTTAATTTCAAAATCACTGTTCAAGCCCTCTGGTTTCAATGTCCCTAACTCGTATATCGCTCTCATCTCTGCTTTCGCCAACTGGGTCGCTAGATCTTTGCGCCTCCATTCCCCTTTGATGTATTTTAGACCACATAACTGCTTGATTCCACTGCATTTACTTTGGTGGGACACTCGGAAATGCTCTGATAAAGCATGGGTAGTTAGGGATTTTTTAATATTCCTGAGGTGTTCTCCTAACCTTATTTTAAGCAGTCGGGAAGTTCTTCCTATGTACCACAGGCCGCAATCACACTCGATTGCGTACACAACATTGCTGGTGTTACAAGTGATGAAATCTACTATTTTAAATTTTGTATTGTTGATGGTCACCTCCGTGACCTTACTGCCCGCCCCTTTAATACCTGTACACCCCAGACAACTTCCGCATCTAAAAAAGCCTTTAGACTTGATGGTGTTCATCCTTTTTGCTTCTGGTTGTGCACTTTTGTCTAGACTTGTCTTGATGTTTGGTGCTCTTTTATAAATGCATTTAGGCCTGGCTGGCAGAAGGCCACCTATTATTGGGTCTTTTCTTAGAATTTTCCAGTGCCTGTTAAGGGAACCTTCCAAGGCCTTGTATTGACTACTGAACGAAGTAACAAATGACCAGTCATAATTCTTGATGTCGGTGTTCTTCTCCTTACTTGTGAATAGATCCTTTCTATCCATATCGGATACCTTTATCAATGAACTGGTAACCTTATCCGAATTGTATCCTGACGCCTCAAATCTATTCCATAACCCCTGCGCCTGTTCCTCAAATATTTCCTGTTTGTTACAATTTCATCTCATGCGCCTGATTTGGCCTCCTGGAATCGAGTCCAGCCAATTGGGGTGGTGGCAACTTGTCGCATTTATGAACGTTCCCGAGTCTGTAGGTTTTGTAAAATTTCTGGTGTTCAGGCCTTTCTCATCCACCCATATCGTGATATCAAGAAAGTTGATGGTTTGTTTACTGCTTTCAAATGAGAATTGGATATTTTTCGTATTAGTGTTTAGGTACGTGCAGAAGTCATTTAAGGCTCCCTCACCACCCTTCCAGATAAAGAATACATCATCGATTTAACTTTTCCAGGTCACCAGGTTCGCCCCAAAGGGACAGTGGTTCCATATTGTTTCTTCTTCCCACTGTCCCATGAAGATGTTGGCATAACTTGGGGCGAACCTGGTGCCCATTGCTGTACCAACTCTCTGTAAATAGAATGTATTGTTGAAAGAAAAATAGTTATTTTCTAAGATTAATTTGACTCCATCTTTTATGAGGTTTTTGAGGTCTGTGACCATGGTGCTTTTCTCTAACGCCTGGTTCAAGGCTGCTAAGCCATCTTCATGATCTATAATAGTGTACAATGATCGTACATCTGCTGACACCAGGATGTGTCCATCTTCCCATTCCAAACCTTCCAAATTTTTCAGGAAATCCGTGGTGTCTTTCAGATGGGATGGGTATTTTGATACGAGTGGCTGGAGGTGGAAGTCTAGATATTCCGACAGGTTCGATGTGACTGAATCGATACCCATTACAATTGGTCTTCCCGGTGGCTTAACCGGATCTTTGTGTATTTTCGGCAGCACATACAGGACCGGAATCACTGGATCTTTATTGTATATAAACCCGGTCTCTTTATCTGTTAGAATACCCAGCTCCCCGTATTTTGCCAACAGGGTGTCCAATTTTGAAAGGATGTCCATAGTGGGGTCTGTTCTAAGTTTTCCATAGGAATGTCCATCACCCAACTGCCTAAGTACCTCCTGATTGTACTCCTCCTTGGACATGATGACCCCCCCCCTTTATCCGTTGGTTTGATGACCAGTTCTTCATTCTCTTTTAGCCTGATAAGGGCTTGACGCTCTTTCCTCGTTAAATTGTGTCAGTGAAGTTTGGATTCCATTCCTTTTATATAATCCGATACCAATTTGAGGAACGTTTCAATAAAATTGCCCTTCATGTCAACAATATCGGACTTTCCTGTGACCGGAAGTCCGCGGCCGTTGCTATGGTAACACAGAGCATCAGGAAGTGGGCAGTGATCAGCAGAGGACCATAGGACTTGGTTAGGTGATCAAATGTATAGGGTCCAGCTGTGATCACTGCAAAACGTTTGGCTGTGAGCTATTTAAATAGATTCTCTTCAACAGCACATATAATCAATCTGCACCTTGACAAAGACCTCCAGTGAGAGGTTGAAACGCGTTGGTGGACGCAGGACTGTGAGCGGAGGAGTGCCGGTGGATCAACCATTTCAGCACACCGAGGTACAGGGACTTCCCGGGTTTCCCTGTGCCAGAAAAACCCGTGAGCTGACTCTGAACTGTATTCACAGTTCTAAACATCTGGTAATTCCCCACTGCTCCTCATTTTACAGTCCATGCATTTGTGCTGTATAAATATATGCTGCTATTACTCATACTGCTATTCATTTTATTGGAATTTTTAATGTAATGTTAATACCGTGTGATATGTTTGATGTTTGATTAAAACTGTACGTCACTATATACACATTTCTTTCTTTATGGCATTCGTGTGAGTTTGCAATCAACTCCAGGAGCCTTTTGTACTGTGACCCTATGGTGGAGCGCAGGATAAGTCCCCTTCTTTAATATTTGTTTTGTTTCCACTCCTAGATGGGCCAGGTGTTTGTGCCACCCACTTGTGTCGCTTAACAAAGTCATACAGCTATCTCATTGCGCCTCTTTTTCTTCTTTGCATGATGTGCTGTCTGTGGCCTACTTTTTGAAACTGACATCCTGTCTTCCACTGCAGTGCCACTCCTAGATAGGGCAGGTGTTTGTGCCACCCACTTGTGTCGCTTAGCTTAGTCATCCAGTGACCTTGGTGCAACCTTTTGATCTAAAAACAATATTGTGAGGAGTGAGGTGTTCAGAATAGACTGGAAATGAGTGGCAATGAATGTTATTGAGGTGAATAATACCGTAGGATCAAAATTACCCCAAAATTCTGTGATAGTAGCTGTTTTTGTGTTGTTTTTTAAAATCATCCAGATCCAAAACCAAAGCTCAAAAGGGTGGTTTTGGCAAAACTAATCCAGATCCAAAACACGAGCTGGGATCCAGAACCATAACCAAAACACAAAATATAAAAAGTGCCCGTCGCACATCTCTAGTTGCCACTCAGCTGAGCTTGCTCCGTCTGGGTGGTAATTAGAGGTTGACCTGCCTAGTGAGTCGTGTGTGTTACTGTCCGGTTTAATTGTCATCCCAGATTGTAATATTCAAAGCATTCAGAACTGTTGTCATATTTGTTCCAAATTTATTTTCTTCTCTGAACAAATATAATAGCATTGTACCTTCACAACTAGTGATTATTGTGTCTGCTAAAGGGAAATTCCATCAAACTTGCCACTCTGTCACAGTGTGCCTTCATTGGTTGGGTGTCCAGGAGAAGTTGACAACCACAGCAGCAAGCATATATGAGTACCTGGGTATTGCACATCTGTACATATCTATCATAGATTCAGCCTGTAGAACTATACAGTATATCCAGGGCCGGTTCTACACCTTGTGGCGCCCAGTTCAAAAGTTTCCACTGGCACCCCCCCGCCCCGCGGCAAAACAGTTAGTGCGTGCAAAACAAATAGGGGCGTGGCTTCATAGGGGAGGTGCGCGGCCACAGTTATGCTCCCAGTAGCTGTGCCCCCAGATTTTCCCCAAGTAGTTGTGCCCCCCAGTTGATTTTCCCCCAGTATATATGCCCCCAGTAGTTATGCCCCCTGTAGCTGTGCACCCTGTAGATATGCCCCCTGTAGCTGTGCCCCCAGTAGATATGCCCCCTGTAGCTATGCACCCTGTAGATATGCCCCCTGTAGCTGTGTCTCCAGTAGATATGTCCCCTGTAGCTATGCACCCTGTAGATATGCCCCCTGTAGCTGTGCCCCCAGTAGATATGCCCCCTGTAGATTTGCCCCCTATAGCTATGCCCCCAGTAGATTTGCCCCCAGTAGTTGTGCCCCTGTTGCTTTTCCCCCAGTAGTTGTGCCTCTTTACTTTGCCCCCAGTAGTTGTGCCCCCTCTTTCTTTGTCCCCAGTAGTTGTGCTCCCTATTGCTTTACCCCCTGTTGCTGTGCCCCCTGTTGCCGCTTACAAACACACACACACACACACACACACACACACACACACACACAAAATAAAAAAAACAATACTTACCACTACCCCGCTCCTGCTTCCCGACCACCGCTGCTGCTGCTGCTGCTCCGTATGCCCGCCGCCTCCTCTCTATGGGAGAGACGTCATGACGTCTCTCCCATAGCAGCGCTGCACAGACACTAGAGGTCAATCTCTGGAGCCGGCTGCAGCGGATGCCCACACAGCCCACGGCGTCTGCTGCAGCCGTGGAGCGGGGTGCGGGTAGGCGGCGGTGACTGCGGCCGCGCCCCCCAGGCCGCAGCGCCCCCGGCAAAGGCACTGCTTGCCCGCACCAAGAACCTCTCCTGAGTACATCATCAGACCACTTTACTCCTACAGTATGTCAGAAAGCTGACCAATAGAGACACATGCAGAATGCATTATCTGCTGTGGTAACCAGGCTGCATTTAGCTATAGCTGAGGTTTTCTGTAAGGTATATGAGTGTGTATGAGAGATGCTCTAGAAGTGTCACATATCATTTTCACACACCTCTCACTTCTCTATCAATTCATGTGAGCAGCAGGAAAACATACACATTTAACAAACTGCAATAGATATCCATTAGGAAATTATAGTTATATAAGATACCATTATTAAATGTGCTAGTTTCACTTACAGCACAAAATAGAATAACAAGCAAGAAAAAGACAATAGACAATAATTAAAATGTATTTGGTTAAGCAGTACATTGTAATTTGTAATCCCAATCATTTCAAATAGATACCATGGGGTATATTTACTAAGGTCCCGATTTTGACCGAGATGCCGTTTTTTCTTCAAAGTGTCATCTCGGTCATTTACTAAACTCAAATCTCGGCAGTGATGAGGGCATTCGTATTTTTTTTGAAGTCCAACAAAAAAAATACGAATGAATACACCATCGGTCAAAACGCGGCTGTTTAAGTATGAATCTCGGTCATTTACTAAGAAGTGCAAAGCCAAAAAAAAACAAACACTGCCGTGAAAAAATACAACTCGTAAAAAAGTGCTAAAAAAAAACAGACCTGCTTTTTTGAGCCGTGATTGGATAGGCATGCACGGATCCATGAGATCCGTGCATGTATATCAGTGGGAAGGGGTGGGAAAGTGTTAATTTTTTGAAAAAAAATTGCGTGGGGTCCCACCTCCTAAGCATAACCAGCCTCGGGCTCTTTGAGCCGATCCTGGTTGCAGAAATATGGGAAAGAAAATGACAGGGGTTCCCCCATATTTAAGCAACCAGCATCGGGCTCTGCGCCTGGTCCTGGTTCCAAAAATACGGGGGACAAAAAGCGTAGGGGTCCCCCGTATTTTTAAAACCAGCACCGGGCTCCACTAGCTGGAAAGATAATGCCACAGCCGGGGGTCACTTTTATATAGTGCCCTGCGGCCGTGGCATCAAATATCCAACTAGTCACCCCTGGCCGGGGTACCCTGGGGGAGTGGGGACCCCTTCAATCAAGGGGTCCCCCCCCCAGCCACCCAAGGGCCAGGGGTGAAGCCCGAGGCTGTCCCCCCCATCCAATAGGCTGCGGATGGGGGGCTGATAGCCTTTGTGAAAAGTGATTGATATTGTTTTTAGTAGCAGTACTACAAGGCCCAGCAAGCCTCCCCCACAAGCTGGTACTTGGAGAACCACAAGTACCAGCATGCGGCGGAAAAACGGGCCCGCTGGTACCTGTAGTACCACTACTAAAAAAAATAACCAAAAAAAGACAATACACACACACCTTGAAAGTAAAGTTTTATTACATCCATCCACACAAACATACATACATACTTACCTTATGTTCACACGCAGGTCGGTCCTCTTGTCCAGTAGAATCCATGGGGTACCTGTTGAATAAATTATACTCACCAGATCCAGGGTACCAGGCTCCTCAGATAATCCTTTTGTAATCCACGTACTTGATTAAAAAAATAAAACGGAGACCCGAGCCACGCACTGAAAGGGGCCCCATGTTTTCACATGGGTCCCCTTTCCCCGAATGCCAGAAACCCACTCTGACTTCTGTCTAAGTGGGTTTCTTCAGCCAATCAGGGAGCGCCACGTTGTGGCACCCTCCTGATCGGCTGTGTGCTCCTGTACTGTCTGACAGGCGGCACACGGCAGTGTTACAATGTAGCGCCTATGCGTTCCATTGTAACCAATGGTGGGAACTTTCAGGTCAGCGGTGAGGTCACTTTCGGTCAACCGCTGACCTGAAAGTTCCCACCATTGGTTACAGCGAGTGTATAATATTCATTAATTTCTCTCTCTCCTCCTGTGGATTACTTTGTTTGTAAGTATAATTTTCATTTTTACAGGTACCGGCCCTATTGGATTCTACTGGACAAGTGGACGTGACCGGCGTGGGATGTAGGTAAGTAATCTCTCTCTCATTTTTACAGGAACCACCTATTGGATTCTACATGGACAAGTGGACGTGATCGGCGTGGGATGTAGGTCAGTATGTGTGAGTGTGTAAGTGTGTTTTAATAAATTTTTACTTTCACTGTGTGTGTGTTGTGTTTTTATTTGGGTATTTTTGTTGTTGTAGAACTACAGGTACCAGCGGGCCCGTAATTTCCCCGCATGCTGGTACTTGAGGTTCTCCAAGCACCAGCAAGCGGGGGAGGCTTGCTGGGCCTTGTAGTTCCACAACAAAAAACAATATTCTTTTTTATACACACTTATGGCTATCAGCCCGGCACCCACCGCCCAGGGGTGCTGGGGACAGCCTCGGGCTTCACCCCTGGCCCTTGGGTGCCTGGAGGGGGGGACCTCTTGATTTAAGGGGTCCCCACTCCTCCAGGGAACCCCGGCCAGTGGTGACTAGTTGGGGGGGTAATGCCACGGCCGCAGGGACCTACATAAATGTGTCTCTCGGCTGTGGCATTATGTCCCTGGCTAGTGGAGCCCGGTGCTGGTTTTAAAAATATGGGGGACCCCTACATCTTTTGTCCCCTGTATTTTTGGAACTAGGACCGGTCTAAGAGCCCGGTGCTGGTTGTCTAAATATGGGGAACCCCTGTCCAATTTTTCCCCAGTATTTAAACAACCAGGACCGGCTCAAAGAGCCCGAGGCTGGTTATACTTAGGAAGGGGGCCCTCACACATTTTTTTTTATTTTTTATCACATTCAGACCCTTCTCCATTAAGTTAATGGAAGCCCTGGACAACAAAATTGCATTCATGTCCTCCTCCCACTCCCTTCCCAAACACTAATTTTAATTTTTTTCTATAAAAATGTACAATATATCACAAGTATGATGAGCAGGCAGGCAGCGGGCATTGGCGGCATCGGATTGAGATGCAAATTAGTGGCAGAGGGCTGGGTCAGTTGATGGTGGGCGAGTTTGTAAGCCATTGGCGGTGGCAGCAGGCATCGGCTCAGAGGCAGTAGCAGGCATTGGCTCGGCAGCGGTAGGGGTCATCGGCAGGATTCGGCGGACATTATGGCTGTAGTGCCTCACCAGCCTCTGACCGCACCGCACGCCACTGGTGTGTAATGCTATGCGTATGCGCAGCAGCAGACACGGCTTTGAAAAAAAACGTGTGTGAAAGCTCCCCTTCACTCACACGGTTCTCTGCCTTCATAGATGGCACGGCTCCGGCACGGCAGCCGAACCTTCCAGTGGATATTTCCGGCTGCAACCCGGCAGCCGGGCCGGGGCCGTGCAGTGTGAAAGGACCCTACCCCTCACACTGTTAATTAAACTACCGGCACGGGAAAAAGCCATCCGGCTTTTTCCCGGCCGGCAAAAGCCGGCGTGTGTGTTTCAGCCCTAACAGTGCAGGTTTTAGTGATATCCAGTTTGCAGCACAGATGGTTAAATCAAAATAACTGAGGTGCTAATTAAGTCACCTGTGCTCAAGCCTGGACAGCACTAAAACCTGCACTGTAATACCCCTTTCACACCAAAAATGCAGGGACTTAACCCGTGAATTCGGTCCCGGGATCATGCAGGGGCATTCCCGGGTTGGCACCGTTTATACCAGCATTTGGAGCCGGGACATCCCAGGTCGGCACCTTTCATACTGAACCCGGGATGGGCCTGCATTTTCTGAGAATGTCATTAGAAATGGCCCTTTTTAAGGCTCACAAAGATGAGTTCCTCTAGTGCCGAACTCAGGGAAACCATTTGTATCCACCTTCACGAGATGTTAAGTGATTAATAATGTAATCAAATTTACATAAACAAAAGGTTTGCAATGTTTTATCCTTTGTTTTAATTAGAGATGATCGGGTTCGGTTCTCCGAGATCCGAACCCCCCAGAACTTCACCTATTTTACACGGTTCCGAGGCAGCCTCGGATCTTCCCGCCTTGCTCGGTTAACCCGAACGCGCCCGAACGTCATCATCCCGGTGTCGGATTCTCGCAAGACTCGCATTCTATATAAAGAGCCGCGCGTCACCATTTTCACTCGTGCATTGGAGATTGAACGGAGAGGACGTGGCTGCGTTCTCTCCCTGAAAAGCTCCGTAATCTGTGCTCAGTGTGCTGCAAATATCTGTGCTCAGTGTGCTGCAAATATCTGTGCTCAGTGTGCTGAAAATATCTACGTTCTCTGCCTGAAAACGCTCCATATCTGTGCTCAGTGTGCTGCAAATATCTGTGCTCAGTGTGCTGCATTGTGCTCTGTGTCAAGTATACTATCTCTGTGCTGCATTATTGTGAGCAGTATATAGTAGGACAGTGCAGCATTTTGGTGACCAGCACTATACATATATAGTACAGTACAGTAGGCCATTGCTGTATCTTGCAGCTCTGTGTCAAGTATACTATCTCTGTGCTGCATTATTGTGAGCAGTATATAGTAGGACAGTGCAGCATTTTGGTGACCAGCAGTACACATATATAGTACATTACAGTTGGCCATTGCTGTATCTTGCAGCTCTGTGTCAAGTATACTATCTCTATGCTGCATTATTGTGAGCAGTATATAGTAGGACAGTGCAGCATTTTGGTGACCAGCAGTACACATATATAGTACAGTACAGTGGGTCATTGCTGTATCTTGCAGCTCTGTGTCAAGTATGCTATCTATGTACTGCATTATTGTGAGCAGTATATAGTAGGACAGTGCAGCATTTTGGTGACCAGCAGTATACATATAGTACAGTACAGTAGGCCATTGCTGTATCTTGCAGCTCTGTGTCACTTCTAGTATCCTGATCAGTGCTCAATATCTGCTGCATTGTTGTGACCAGTATGTATACTGTACTGTGCGACGTGTGTTACACACCTGGTGATTTTATACATCCTGTAATCTGTACTGAGAGATGTGTGAGATACACCTGGGGATTATATACCCTGTATACTGTACTGTGCAACATTTGTGATACACCTGGTGATTATACACCCTGTATACCATACTGTGCAACATTTGTGATACACCTGGTGATTATACACCCTGTATACTGTACTGAGCGATGTGTGAGATACACCTTGGGATTATACACCCTATATACTGTACTCTGCGATGTGTGTTATACACCTGATGATTATACATCCTGTAATCTGTACTGAGCGATGTGTGAGATACACCTGGGGATTATACACCCTCTATACTGTACTGTGTGATGTGTGAGATACACCTGGGGATTATACACCCTACATTATTATTATTATCCTTTATTTATATGGCGCCACAAGGGTTCCACAGTGCCCAATTACAGAGTACATAAATAATCAAACAGGAAAACAGCAATTTACAGTTGATGACAGTATAGGACAAGTACAGGGTAAATAAACATTGTTACATCAGCAGATGACACTGGAATAAGTATCAGGTGGCAAAAGACTGCTGGATGTGGTACAGTTGAAGATTATTAAAGTAAGACAAAGGATAAGCACATGAGGGAAGAGGGCCCTGCTCGTGAGAGCTTACAATCTAAAGGGGAGGGATAGACAGACAGGGGTGACACAGATGGGGTACATAGAGAACGTGGAATAGAGGGTTAGGATGAGATTTGGCTGGGTTTGGTGAAGAAGTGGACCCCCAGAAGGCACAAGTCAATACATGACATTGCAACATTTTACTGGGCTATGAAGGAGAAAAAAAAAAAAAAAAAAGAATCAATAACTTCTACCGCTTTCAAAAAGGTCAATGGAAGCTGAAATAATGGACAACTACCTCATGGAAGCCAGATACAGTATACCAAACAGTACTTAGCAGAGTTAGGAATGAGTGCTTATGAAATACAGTAACATTTTGTCATAATATTTCAGAAACTGCATGGCTGGTCTCTTGCACTCTTTTGTTCTAATACACCACATGCTTTAGGATTAATATTCATAAACATTATGTCTCCATAATCCCAAAAACGTCAGTCTTCTTGGAAAGTGGTTTGTTCCTTTGTAAGGGAAAGAGAACATACATTCTCAAACAACGGTTTCTCAATTTCTTTTTCCTCTGGGAAGGGATTGTAGATTCGCTGGAGTATCTGAACATTTCTGTAATCAGAAAGCAGCGACTTTCTACAAATGTTTCCAGTGATTTTGTCATTTTCATCCAGTGATTTGGACCAATAATACCATTGATTAGAACGAATAATTCCAGTGATTTTATAATTTTCTTCCAGTGATTTGGACCAATAATAACATTGATTAGAATGAATAATTCCAGTGATTTTGTCATTTTCTTCCAGTGATTTGGACCAATAATACCATTGATTAGAACAAATAATTCCTGTGATATTGAGGTGTTTGTGTCGCTTAGTTTAGCCGTCCAGCGACCACAGTGCACCTCTTTTTCTCTTTTCTTTGCATCATGTGCTGTTTGGGGACAATTTTTTTAAGTGCCATCCTGTCTGACACTGCAGTGTCACTCCTAGATGGGCCAGGTGTTTGTGCCGCCCTCTTGGGTCGCTTTGCTTAGTCATCCAGCGACCTCGGTGCAAATTTTAGGACTAAAATTAGTATTGTGAGGTGTGAGGAGTTCAGAATAGACTGGAAATGAGTGGAAATTGTGGTTATTGAGGTTAATACTATAGGATCAAAATTACCCCCAAATTCTATGATTTAAGCTGTTTTTGAGTGTTTTTTGAAAAAAAAAAAAAACACCCGAATCCAAAACGCACCCGAATCCGACAAAAAAATTTCAGGGAGGTTTTGCCAAAATGCGTCCGAATCCAAAACACGGCCGTGGAACCGAATCCAAAACCAAAACACAAAACCTGAAAAATTTCCGGTGCACATCTCTAGTTTTAATGGTGCAAAAGTAACCTGTTAAATGCACAGGCATATATAGAGTGCAACTTTGCATAAAATGACAACATGTGGGGAACACATAGCAAACTTATATTAATAAAACACACACAAAAACACAAACCCAACCCCCACCCCCAAACATGAAAATTGTGACTTATAACAGCACTAAAACTATCAAAGAAAAATATACAGTCCAAAGACTGCCTATGGCAATTGCCTATATATTTTGTAATCTGGAGATGATGGATTAGGGTTCGGGTTAGGGTTAGGGGGGTCATAGTAGGGACCTCGAGAATACGGGGGATAACTGTGCTCAGGGACAGGAGGGGCCTGGATAGCTGGGTACATATTGTGACCCTGAATGTGAGGCAAGAAGCGTTCCAGGAACTGAAATTGGCGGTCTTGGTAGTCCCATTATTTGCGTTATGAAGGATTGCTGCAGCTCTCTTTCCGCCTTTATAAAACGGAGTTGGCGGGCATCCTCCTGTTACTGCATGTTGTTGTCCATGTCGCGCAGTTCTACAATCAGTGCCGTGGTCATTGCCCATGCAGCAAGCTCTACTTTGGTGGCTTTGCGTTTCCTCTTGGGAACTGTATATACTGCAAGGGGAGTAAAAGGGCATACAAGAAAAAGCAGTGTTGTGATCGTACGTGTTTGTGGCCTCCTCCCACCTTCACTATATACACTCTGCGACAATAAACTTTATGGTGGCCGGTTATGGTGGTGTATAGTGCAGAATTCATGTTTTTAGGAATGCGGGTGTTTTGAACAGAAATTATGCTAAGTAAGGACAAATACTTACTATTGGTGCGCATCACAGGGGGATTTGCCTGGAGTGTTGCGCCCACATTTGTTTCCTGGCCAATCACAGCGTCTGCACTGTTGCCGGGTATACTGTCATCAATCGGGTTGATGGATGAGTCCAGATCGGGGTGGATAGGGTCATCTGGGAATAGTATGGGGGATGATGTTGGTTACCCACATTGGGTACTTTCCATGCTGGACTCACTCTCATCAGGAACCACAAAGGGTGAGGGAGTGGCAGAGCTGGAGGATCAGAATCAGAATCAGAATCAGGTTTATTGGCCAGGTATACTTGCGTATACTAGGAATTTTCTTCGGTTTGCTTTACAACAGCCAAGTAGGTAACAGATAAGCAGGTGGGGGGGGGGGTGTAAGCAAAGTCACACAGATAGGTATACGGTAGGAACACAAGTGAGTTACATGTACGTCTAGTCAGTCAATGTTCAGGAGTTCAGCAGGCGGACCGCTTGGGGAAATAAACTTTTGAGGCTTCTGGTGGACCTGGCGGGGACGGCCCTGTAACGCCTGCCTGAAGGAAGCAAGTTAAACATGCTGTAGCCGGGGTGTAGCTGGTCTTTTACTATCTTCATTGCCCGCTTTTTAGCTCTGGACAAGTACAGGTCCTGGACTGAGGGAAGGTCGGCCCCGATGATCTTCTCTGCGGTTCTGACCACCTTTTGGAGCCTGCATCTGTCCCTCGCGCTGGCGGAGCTGTACCATACGAGTATCGAGGAGCACAGTACCGACTCCACATTCGCGGAGTAGAAGAGGAGCAGAAGCTTCTGTGGGATGTTGAACTTCCTTAGTTGCCTGAGAAAGAACAACCTCTGCTGCGCTTTCCCAACAGTGGCGTCAGCGTTGGACCCCCATTTAAGGTCCTGGGAGATTGTGGTCCCTAGAAACTTGAAGGAGTCCACTAACGATACCACACTGTCAGCAATCGTTAGCGGAGGTGCACTAGATGACTTCTTCCTGAAGTCCACTATCATCTCGACAGTTTTGAGGGGGTTGAGCTCGAGGTTGTTGTGGATGCACCACTGGGCCAGCCGGTCTACTTCCCATCTATAGGCCGATTCGTCCCCATCCTTGATGAGGCCGATGACGGTGGTGTCATCGGCGAATTTGATGATCCTTACTGATTGCGCCTCTGAGGTACAGTCATTTGTGTACAGGGAGAAGAGCAGGGGTGAGAGGACACAGCCCTGAGGGGCCCCTGTACTAATGGACCGCGCTTGAGAGGTGAATTCCCCCGCTTTCACCACCTGTGTCCTATCTGTCAGGAAGTCTATTATCCAGGAACAGGTAGCTTCTGGGACCCCTAGGAGAAGTAATTTGGGGTGGAGGATGCTGGGGACGATTGTATTGAAGGCCGAGCTGAAATCGACAAACAGGACCCTCGCGTAGGTACCGGGAATGTCTAGGTGCTGTAGAATGTAGTGCAGGCCCAGGTTGACTGCATCCTCGACACACCGATTCGAGCGATAGCCAACTGCAGGGGGTCCAGTTGGGGGCCAGTCACAGTTTTCAGGTGATTCAAAACCAGACGCTCAAACGTTTTCATGACCATAGACGTCAGTGCTATCGGCCTGTAGTCGTTCAGGTTCGTGATAGTGGATTTCTTGGGGACCGGGACTATAGTAGACCTTTTGAGGCAGGAAGGGACTTTCTGTAGCTCCAGCGATTTATTGAAGATCTTGGTGAATATGGGGGCGAGCTGACCCGCACATGCTCTTAGGGCAGATGGTGACACTCCATCAGGACCTGGAGCTTTCCTGGTTTTGGCCCTTTTGAACAATGCCTCCACCTCTTCTTGGGTGACTTGCAGTGCCTGGGGTTGGCCGTCTGTGTTCGGGGCATCGTAGAGGTGATTGTTTGGGTTGCAGGGGACTTCTTTTGTGAACCTGCAATAAAAGTGGTTCAGTTCATCTGCAAGGTCTTGGTGCATGGCGGTGGACTTTGATGTTTTCCTATAGTTGGTTATGGATTGCATTCCTTTCCATACAGATACGGGGTCATTGGTGGAGAGATCGTTTGTCAGCTTGTCCGAGAACCGCTTTTTTGCTAACCTGATTCCTTTAGTCAGAGAGTTCCTAGTACGGTTGTATAGTGCTCTGTCACCGCTGCTATAGGCCTCCTCTTTGGCTCGACGAAGTTGCCTGAGCTGGGCATTGAACCAGGGCTTGTTGTTGTTGTAAATGCGGTAAGTCTTGGTAGGTACACACATGTCCTCACAGTAGCTGATGTAGGATGTGACAGTGTCTGTCAAGTCATTCAGGTCGGTTGCCGAGGCTTCAAAGACCCCCCATTCCGTGCAGTCAAAGCAGGCCTGGAGCTTCATCTTGGCCTCATTGGTCCATTTCTTATCAGTCTTAACGACAGGCTTAACTGCTCTCAGCTTCTGTGTATAGGTAGGGAGTAGATGGACGAGGCAGTGGTCAGATAGGCCGAGTGCAGCACGCGGGATAGACCGGAAGGCAGACTTGAGGGTAGTATAGCAGTGATCAAGGGTGCGCCCTTCTCTAGTGGGACACGTGACTTGTTGTTTGTACTTAGGTAGCTCCTTGCTCAGGTTAGTTCTGTTGAAGTCACCCAGTACTATAAGCAGAGAGTCTGGGTGTTTTTGTTCTATGTCGGATATACATACGGCCAGGTGGTGCAGGGCTTCGTTCGCGCAGGCGAGGGGGGGGGAGGGGATGTACACTCCCACAAGTACAATTGAGGCAAATTCCCGGGGGGAATAGAAGTGGTTGCAGTTGATACTCAGGTTGATGGGGTCAATGAGCGCAGTGGTGCCATAAATTGATGCACATTGTTCATAAAACATCCTGTTGCGCCTTGCAGCCCCACTTTTGTTCCAGTTGTGGTCATGGATGTGGTTAAACTGTTTTTTAAGCGTTTTCAGTTTATTCAATACTTATTGGGTACGGATGATGTGCCGCGAGGCCAGGGTCTTTGCTATGTTGTGGTATAACTGTTCATCCTTTACAGTGCCTGTGACCTGGTGCCGGATCTCCTCATTCCCTCTAATACTTAAAAGCTCCCTCACCTCCTCATTTGTCCAAGACATTGCAGGGCTGCAGTAGTTTAAAAGCGCTGCAGGGGTCTTATGTGCCACAGAGCTGCAAGTACCTGCCTCTACGCTGCTGTGCTTCCTCTGCGCGTCTCAGAAAAAAACACAAGACCAGGAAGTGCCCTGAATAGCCAATCAGCATCAGCAGAGGCAACCCGGGAAGGCGGGACATGCCCCTGTACCGTTCACACTGACCAGGTACCCAAGAAAATCCCGGGACCAACCCTGGTCGATAGCAGGGTTGAAATGCCGGGGCATGATGCCTGGGATTTTGTCCCGGAACCATTTCACACTGAACAACTTCCCGTGTTGATGCATTTTTATATGCAATAACCCGGGAAATTTTGGTCTTTGTGAAAGGGGTATTATTAGTGTGCCTTGAGGACCGTGGTTGGGAATGCCTGGCCTAGAGTAATGCTCACACTATAACATTGAGTCAACACAAGTGAGGTAGAAGAATAATTGTTGGAATGTTATGTAGCCTTAAAATATTTCCAATATTTGGGAATTAGCATCCACATATGAACAATATGTTTGAATGCAGACATGACTTATACACTCCTCTTGCAATTATAGATATGAGTTATATTTCAAGACAAGGAGAAATCAAATCAGGTTTGACTTGCTTAAATATTGGAAGACAGAAAAATATTGCCTGTGAATATTTCTCTTTCATATGGTTTATTGTATGACATAGGGCAAACTAGAAGAAAGAACTTCTTTATAAAACTGGGGTCTAGGTGTTACTTTGATGAGGTTTCTGATTCTTTCATCATCCTTTATTTGAAAAGCTAATGGATAATTTCCACATCCTTATATACTGATAGATGGACCACACATATATTCATCCTCACAGTGAATATCTACTGTATGCATGCTGACAGTGTCTATTCACTGCTGCTCTGCTAAGCAGAGTAGCAAGTAAGAGGGGGCCTCCCAACTTCCCCCTCCCCCCCCCCCCCCCCCCACCGCAGTACACTACAACACGTGGGTAGGGACAGCAGGACAGTGCTCAAAATTTGGGAATGTCCTGCCAAAATCGTGACAGTGGGATCTGGGAGGTATGTTGTCATATCCTGTATACTATATTTATATTATTTGTACGTCTCTTTTTGTCTTTCACTGCTTATTCAATAACTCAAATGTTTTAATAGTTGCATCAGCAGTAGTATTAGTGATAGTTTAAAAAAGTCAGTAATATAAAAATATAACCTGTAAATTATGGTGGAAGTCAATGTTGTCCAAGGGTCAGGAAGAAGTGAAAGTGAAGAAAGAGAAAATATGTGAGGTTATGTGTGGACTGTATAGAGAGATGCAATTAGATAGGAAAGCTTATGGAGGTTATGTGGGCGGTTCTGGAATTAGATAAGCTTGCCTGAAGAGGTAAGAGTTCAGGGAACGCGTGAAAGTTTGAAGACTAGAGGAAAGTCTTATTATGCGTGGGAGTGCTTTACACAAAATGGGTGCAGCCCAAAAGAAGTTGTGTAATTGTGAGTGGGAGTGAGTAATTCGTGTGGATAAGTGAATGAGAGACACAGATGCAGAGAGGTTGGTATTTATATTTTGAGATGTCTGGATTACCCGTTCTCTGCAAATAAATTGTGAAATCTTTTAATGCATTATGTCGGGCTCCCTTTCTCCCTTTTAGATGTATTGTGTGTGTGTGTGTATATATATATATATATATATATATATATAGAGAGAGAGAGAGAGAATTATATATATATATATATATATATATACATATATATATATGCAATGTATCGGCGGCACTCGCTGGGGACTTATTCAGCATAAGAAAAAGAGACACAGCTCTGCAGTTTATATATATATATATATATATACTGTAATCCTCCTTGGGACAGGATGGACCGTGACTTCCAGGTGCTTCAGCTGTTTTGTGCCCGCGTGAACTTCTGGTTGCTGAGCAACTCGCTGAAGCCTCCGTTCCGATGTGAAAGTGAATAAAAACCATAGAGGATCATACACACATTTGTTATTTGATATTGTGTTTGAAAATGTGTCAAATGTGTGAATAAAGTTTTAGAATATAACCGCCACTTTCACTCTGGACCTCTGTCTGTGGGTGGTGGTGTACAGGGGTTCTTCTGACCTGTGCTCTTCTGGGGTGGTGTCCTGTGCTGGTGTAATGTACTGTTAGGGGTGCTGCTGTCCTATGCTGTTCTGGGGTCGTGTCCTGTGCTTGTGTACTGTGCTGTTAGAGGTGCTGCTGTCCTGTGCTTTGCAGGGTTGTTGTTATGGGGTGTCCTGTTTGGGGTGCTGCAATCCTGTGCTGTACAGGGGCACTGTTCTGTCTGCTGTAAAAATAAAGGGGCACAGTGGCACTGTCAGGCGCTGTAAAAATAAAGGAACACTGTGGCCCTGTCCTGTATGCTGTAAAAATACAGTGGTTTGTGTGGTTATGTCCTGTATGCTGTAAAAATATATGGGTGCTTTAAAAATACAGGGGTGCTGGGGCCCTGTCCTATATGCTGTAAAAATACAGGGGTGCTGTGAAAATACAGGGATGCTGTGGCCCTCTCCTGTATGCTGTAAAAATACAGGAGTTCTGAAAAAAAAGGGGTTCTGTAGCCCTGTCCTCTATGCTGTAAAAATACAGGGGTGCTGTTAAAATATTAAGGTGCTGTAAAAATAAAGTAATGCTGTGGCCCTGTAGGCTGCTGTAAAAATACAGGGGTGCTGTGGCCTTGTCCTGTATGCAACAAAACTACAGGTGTGCTTTAAAAATGCAGGGGTGCTGTGGCCCTGTCCTGTATGCTGTGAAAACACAAGGGTGCTGTGGCCCTGTCCTGTATGCTATAAAAATACAGGGGTGCTATAAAAATAAAGGAACACTGTATGCTGTAAAATTACAGGTGTGCTGTGACCCTGGCCTGTATGCTGTAAAAATACAAGGGTATTGTGAAAATACAAGGGTGCTGTGTCCCTGTCCTGTATGCTGTAAAAATACAGGGGTGCTGTGGCCCTGTCCTGTATGCTGTAAAAATACAGGGCAGTTGGAAAAATATAGGGGTGCTGTGGCCCTGTCCTGTATGCTGTAAAAATATAGAGGTGCTGTGGCCCTGTCCTGTATGTTGTAAAAATACAGGGGTGCTGTAAAAATAAAGGAACACTGTATCCTGTATGCTGTAAAAATTCAGATGTGCTGTAAAAATAAAGGAATGCTGTGGCCCTCTCCTGTATGCTGTAAAAATAAAGGGGTGCCTGAAATATAAAGGAACGCTGAAGGCCCTGTTGGGTGCTGTAAAAATAAAGGAATGCTGTGGTCCTGTCCTATATGCTGTAAAAATACAGGGGTAAAGTAGCGCTGTTGCCCTGTATTGTATGATGTAAAAATACAGGGGTGCTGTAAAAATAAAGGAACACTGTGGCCATGTCCTGTATGCTGTAAAAATACAGAGGTGCTTTAAAAATAAAGGAATGCTGTGGCCCTGTCCTGTATGCTGTAAAAATACAGGGGTGCTCAAAATGGGGTCCTTTTACCTTCTAGTTACTCCTACCAACTCATACCACCAGAGCCATCCCTTACATTCTCTACATTTGAGGTCCATGCCATACGCCTCTTCCAACCAGTCCATCTTAGAGTAGCTGTCATTTACCCCCCCCCCCCTCCCGGCACTGCTTCCAAATTCATCGACAACTTTGCTTCCTGGCTTCCTCACTTCCTCTCTTCTGACATTCTCTTTCATTATCCTAGGCGATTTCAACATCCTTATTGACATCCCCACACAATCCCCTGCCTCTAAACTCCTTAACCTCACCTCTTCACTTGGTCTCTCCCAGTGGACCTCCTCACCCTCCCATGTGAATGGGAGCTCACTGGATCTGGTCTTCACTCACCGCTGTGATATTTCTGATTTTTCCAACTCCCCATTTCCCCTCTCTGACCACCACCTGCTCTCCTTTAACCTATCTCTCTCGACTTCCCCATCTCTACCTCCTAAGGCTACCATCACTAAACGTAACATTGAAGCTATTGACACCACATTCCTTTCCTCCCTGTTTGACTCACTTCTCTCTCCTATTCTCTCTCTCTCATGCCCTGAACAAGCCACTTCCACATACAATGCATCACTTACTTCTGCTCTTGACTCTGTTGCTCCACCAACCACTATTCACCCTCGCAAATTAACACCTCAACCCTGGCACACCAAAAGCACCAGATATCTGCAAAAATGCTCACGTACTGCTGAGCAATACTGGAGGAAATCACACTCTAAGGCAGACTTCCTCCATTTCAAACTTTCTCTCATCCTTCAGTGCTGCCCTTTCTCTTGCTAAACAGTCATACTTCAAGAACCTCATCTCCTCCCAGCCTTCCAACCCCTGGTGACTCTTTGACACTCTCAACTCACTCCTCTGCCCACCTCCACCTTGTCTCACTTCCTCACTCTCTGCTGTTGACTTTGCCATTTACTTCACATCAAAAATTGACTCTATACGTCATGACATCACATCACACCAGAACATCAGTAACCAGCCTTCTCCCATCCCTTACCAACCCTCCCCATCCCTTGCACCTACTCTGACATCTTTCTCCCATGCATCTGGAGAGAAAGTCATGGCCCTCATTCGTTCCTGTCCCCTCACCACATCCCCACTTGACCCTATCCCCTCCCGCCTCCTCTGCTATCTCTCTCCTTCTGCTTGTTCCCATCTTTCCCACCTTCTCAATCTCTCCCTCTCATCAGGCACTGTCCCCTCTGCCTTCAAGCATGCACTCATCTCTCCTATTCTTAAAAAACCTACCCTTGATCCAAACACTCTCTCCAACTACCGACCCATCTCTCTCCTCCCTTTTGCCTCCAACCTCCTTGAGCGTATTGTCTACAACCGCCTTACATCCTTTCTTTCCTCACACTCACTGCTTGACCCATTCTAGTCTGGCTTCCGTCCTCTCCACTCCACTGAAACTGCCCCTACAAAAGTATGCAATGACCTCCATGCTGCTAAATCTAAGGGACACTACTCTCTATTTATTCTACTTGATCTCTCTGCTGATTTTGACACTGTGGACCATCCTCTCCTACTGCAAATCCTTCACTCCATTAGTCTGAGTGACACTGCCCTCTCTTGGGTGTCTTCATACCTTTCTGACCGTTCATTCTCTGTCTTCTCTCATGACTCCACCTCCCCTTCACTTCCACTAACTGTAGGGGAACCCCAAGGTTCTGTTCTTGGTCCTCTTCTCTTCTCTCTCTATACGTCCTCACTAGGTAAGCTCATTAGTTCTTTTGGTTTCCAATATCATCTCTATGCTGATGACACCCTAATCTATCTTTCCTCTCCAGACCTCTCCCCTGCTCTCCTCACTTGTATCTCCAACTGTCTCTCTGCTACCTCTTCCTGGATGTCCCAGTGCTTTCTTAAACTTAACATGTCTAAGACCGAGCTGATCATCTTCCCTCCCTCCCGCATAACCTCGCCTCCTACAATCTCATTATCTATTGATGGCACTACTATCTCCTCTAGCCCCCAAATGCGCTGTCTTGGAGTAATCCTTGACTCCTCCCTCTCCTTCAAACCACACATTTAGCACCTCTCACAAACCTGCCGTTTTCATCTAAAAAATATTTCCAGGTTCAGACCCTTTCTGACCCCGGATGCTACTAAGACTCTTATCCACTTACTGGTCATCTCCAGACTGGACTACTGTAATCTCCTCCTGACTGGCATTCCTGACAAATACCTCTCTCCACTCCAATCTATCCTCAATGCTGCTGCCCGGCTCATCTTCCTCACCAAATGCACTACGTCCACCTCTGCTCTCTTACTAGACCTTCACTGGCCCCCCTTCCCTTTCAGAATCCATTTCAAGCTTCTCTCACACGCTTACAAAGCCCTCACCCACTCCTCTCCCATCTACATCACTGACCTTATCTCCCTTTACACTCCCACCCATCCTCTTCACTCTGCTAATGCACGCTGACTCTCCTGTCCATGGATTACTTCCTCCCACTCCTATGTCCAAGATTTTTAACGTGCTACACCACTTCTCTGGAGTTCCCTACCACTCCCCCTCAGACTCTCCACCTCTCTACAAAACTTCAAATGGGCTCTCAAGACCCACTTCTTCACCAAACCCAGCCAAATCTCATCCTAACCCTCTGTTCCACGCTCTCTATGTACCCCATCTCTGTAACCCATGTTTGTCTTCCCCTCCCCTTTAGAATGTAAGCTCTCATGAGCAGGGCCCTCTTCCCTCATGTGCTTATCCTTTCTTACTTTAATAATCTTCAACTGCACCAAATCCAGCAGTCTTCTGCCACCTGATACTTATTCCAGTGTCATCTGCTGATGTAACTATGTTTATTTACCCTGTACTTGTCCTATACTGTCATCAACTGTAAGTTGCTGTTTTCCTGTTTGATTATTTGTTTATGTACTCTGTAATTGGGCACTGTGAAACCCTTGTGGCACCATATAAATAAAGGATAATAATAATAATAATAATAATAATAAAATATAAAGGAACTCTGTGGCCCTGTCCTGTATGCTGAAAAAATACAGGGGTGCTGTAAAAATAAAGGAACACTGTGGCCCTGTACTGTATTCTGTAAAAATACAGTGGTGCTGTAAAAATAAAGGAGCGCTGTACTGTTTGCTGTAAAATTAAAAAGGGGCACTGTTCTGTGTGCTGTTATAATAAAGTGGCACTGTCCTGTGAAATGGAGAATACAAATTTGGAGGAAAAAATAGTGAAAGATCAGGAACCACTTCCTAATACTAATGCTGAAGCTGCTGCCACCACTCATAACATTGACAATATAATTCCATCAATGTTGTCTGCTAAGGCCAATGCCCAATGTCATAGAGGGCATGTAAAATCCAAGAAGCAAAAATTAATAACCCAAAAAAATAATTATCTGATGAGAAGTGTAAAATTGCCAATATGCCATTTACGACACGAAGTGGCAAAAAAAGGCTAAGACCTTGGCCTATGTTCATGACTGGTGGTTTAGCTTCTCATGAAGATGGAAGTACTCCTCCCTCTTGAAAAATTCAAAAATAAAGCTTGTTAAAGCACAGGAAAAAACAACTGTGTGTTCAGACTCATAAATATCACAAATCCCCAAGGAGAGTCCAAGTGTGTCCGCGGTTGCTATGTCTAGGCCTGACCTTTCTCAAGATTGTTTGGGAAGAGGAGGCTCCTACCACCAATAGCACGCCCTCTGCAAGTGCTGGGCGGGGCACCCACAATCAAGTTGCTGATATTGAGATTGAGGATGTCACTGTAGAAGTACACCAGGATGAGGAGGATTTTGGTGTAGCTGGCTCTGAGAAGGAAGTTGACAATGACAATTCTTTTGGTGATGTGGTTTGTTTGAATAAGACACCAGTGGAGACAGTTGTTGGCCATGGGACGAAAAAGCCCATTGTCATGCCTGGGCAAAATACCAAAAATATCCACCTCTTCGGTGTGGAATTATTTCTCCATAAATCTGGACAACAGGTGTCAAACCATGTGTTGCCTTTGTCAATCCATAATAACTAGGGGTAAGGACGTTAACCACCTAGGAACATCCTCCCTTATACTGCAGCGCATTCATCATAAGTCATTGCTAAGTTCAGAAACTTTGGGTAAGAGCGTAAGTAGTCCATAGACACCTAAATCCCTTTTTTCTGTTGTATCCAAGCTCCTGCAATCCACACCACCAACTCCCTCATTGTCAATTTCCTCCTCAGTCAGGATCAGAATTAGTACTGCAGGCCATGTCAGTGGCATGACAAGTCCTTTCCTATCCGGGATTCCTCGGGAGTATCCTTGAGTGCTGCACCTACTGCTGCCGTTGCTGTTGCTGCTGCTGGGAGTCGATCGTCATCCCAAAGAGGAAGTCGGAAGACCATTTGTACTATTTTAACTAAGCAATTGACTGTCCAATAGCCCTTTGCGAGGAAGATGAAACATGACAGCAGTCACCCTGTTGCAAAGTGGATTACTGAGGCCATAACAACTATGCTGGTGTTAGACATGCATCTGGTATCTGCCATTAGTGCAGTGGAATTTAGACAGTCGATGGATGTACTGTAGTATAGGATAGAGAAGAGTCGTGGCGCCAACCGATACGAGCTGCAGCCCGACTGGTCAGAAAGGTAACCCCAGTACCCAAATAGAAGCGTAATCAGATAGAGTTAGACCAGAAGATGTGCGCTAATCGGATACAGTAAATATGAAATGGTACTTCCCTTACAAAACCTCTGTCGTGGGATTTACCGTATATTTCAAACAACATGGATCAAATTTTCCATCTACCATCATTTGTTTGCAGCAACCTATATACAATGGTTTTATTGTTAATTGTTAGTGTACTGTATTAAAATTGTATTGTTTTAAACACACTACACTATATATTTTTATTTCTTTCCCACATATGGATCCATGTTGTTTGAAATATACGGTAAATCCCACGACAGAGGTTTTGTAAGGGAAGTACCATTTCATATTTACTGTATCCGATTAGCGCACATCTTCTGGTCTAACTCTATCTGATGGATGTACTGTGTCCCCGATACCAAATCCCATCTAGATTCCACTGCACTAGGCTAACGATTCCCGGACTGTACAGGGACATTAAGAAAAGTGTCCTCAAAAATGCAGTTGTACCCACTGTCCACTTAACCATGTACATGTGGACAAGTGGAGCAGGGCAAACTAAGGACTGCTTGACTATGACAGCCCACTAGGTAAATGTATTGCTTTCTGCAGCAACAACAGCAGCATCTTACAAACACCAACTTGTTCCTAGGCAGGCTACGCTGTGTATCACCGGTTTCCTTAAAAGACACACCGCTGAGAACCTCTTACAGAAACTGGAGGACATCATCACACAATGGCTTACCCACTTAGATTCTCCTGGGGATTTTTGATACAGATGTAGCCACCTTTATCTTGAGTGGCTGAGGCGTTTGTCCCGATCGAGCATACGCAGCGTACTGGGGCATAGGGAGGCGCGCCTAGTCACAGAGGCGTATCTAATCGCACGGAGGCAGATGTCGCTTTTTACAATCACCACTGCGCATGCGTGTGGTCTCCCATAAAATACAATATTGAAATATACTGTATACTGTAGTAAGGACTACTTTACTAGTGCGTCTCCTTAAGTACAGCGTCTCATTACGCTGCATTATTTAATACATTATATACAGTACAGACGCAAATAGTACAGCATGCAGTATACTGTATGGTCCATTTACAGTACTTTAGGAATATGTAAGCATCCAAATCCCGCAGACAAAGCAACATAAAACCTGTAGTGTACACTGACGCAAATGGACGTGTTAGAAGTTCATTATTGCCTAATGATACTAGGAATATTGTACAGTATGTTAGCGTCCTAATCCCATAGCCATTATGGCATAATCAAAACTAATGGATTTATTCATCTGTCTGCGGCGAAGTGGTGAAGTGTTCCGCTTCCTATATTCAGAGTCCCGGGTTCGATTCCTAAAGTACGAATGCATGTTAGTTTTTTCCAGACACTTTATTATTTTTTTTATTTACATAAACCAGGGCAAAGCTGCAGGAGCGGTTCCACTGTTAAGGTTCTATGCCCCGTACAGTACACATACAATTCTGTAGCAGACTCAATAGAAATGGCTACCACCTATGACTCCTTGCCCCACGGAGGCCCTAGGCTACAGAGCAAGTAACAGTCCAAATTTTGCAGGCTATGGGGCAATGCTGAAGGAGCGTCACAATCCCCTAGCTAAAATACACAGGGGTGATAGGGATAAGCGACAATGCCACCAATATTGTGCGAGCATTACATTTGGGCAAATTCCAGCACATCCCATGTTTTGCTCGGGTGTGGTTAATCAAATCGACAGTATCTAGGTCGACAATGTTTAGGTCGACCACTATAGGTCGACAGTCACTAGGTCGACATGGATGGAAGGTCGACAGGGTTTCTAGGTCGACATGTGCTAGGTCGACAGGTCTAAAGGTCGACATGAGGAAAAAAAATTGTGTGTCGTTTTTTTCGTAGAGTGACCGGGATCCCAAATTAGTGCACCGCGTCCCCTCGCATGGCTCGCTTCGCTCGCCATGCTTCAGGCATGGTGCCTTCGCTCCGCTACCGCTTCGCTCGGCACACTTTACCGTTCCAATCGTAGTCCACGTGGATCGTTAAGTAGGAAAAAATTCAAAAAAAGAAAAAAAATGTGAAAAACTCATGTCGACCTTTAGACCTGTCGACCTAGCACATGTCGACCTAGAAACCCTGTCGACCTTCCATCCATGTCGACCTAGTGACTGTCGACCTATAGTGATCGACCTAAACATTGTCGACCTAGATACTGTCGATCTTCAGACCGGATCCCGTTTTGCTCACACAATTAATGTGGTGGTGCAGAATTTTTAAAAAAATTACAGGGTTGTGCAGTAGATACAGTTGGTGGCCACTTTCGACATTCGGTGACTGCATGCCAAAGACTGGAGCGCCAGCAAACACTCTTGAACCTACCCTGCCATCACCTGAAGCAAGGGTAGTAACGAGGTGGATTTCAACCCACTATATGCTTCAGAGAATGGAGGAGCAGCAAAAGGCCATTCAAACCTATACATCCACCTATGATATAGGCAAAGGAGGGGGAATGCACCTGACTCAAGTGCAGTGGAGAATGATTTTTGTGTTGTGCAAGGTTCTCCAACCCTTCGAAGTTGCCACACGTGAAGTCAGTTCAGACACTGCCAGCTTGAGTCAAGTCCTTCCCCTCATCGGGCTTTTGCAGAAGCAACAGGTGAAATTGAAGGAGGAGCCTAAACGGAGCGATTCTGCTAAGTATGTGGGACTTGTGGATGGAGCCCTTTATTCACTTTGCCAGGGTCCAAGGGTGATCAATATGTTAAAATCAGATCACTACATTTTGGCCACCGTGCCTGATCCTAGTTTTAAAGCCTACGTTGTATCTCTCTTTCCGGTGGACACAAGTCTGCAGAGGTGCAGAGACCTGCTTGTGATAAAATTGTCAACTCAAGTGGAATGTGACATGTCAACAGCTCCTCCTTAATTTTCTCCCGCAACTGGGGCTGCAAGGAAAAGAATAACATTTCCTAGCCGACCCACTGGTGGTGATGCAGGGCAGTCAGGAGCAAGTTTTGACATCTGGTCTGGACTGAAGGAGCTGCCAACAATTACTGACATGTCTACTGTCACTGCATATGATGCTGTCATCGTTGAAAGAATGGTGGAGGATTATATCGGTGACAGCATCCAAGTAGGCATGTCAGACAGTCCGTATGTATACTGGCAGGAAAAATAGGCAATTTGGAGGCCCTTGCACTAACTGCCTTTATTTTACTTAAGTTGCTCCCCCTCCAGTGTGTACTCTGAAAGAGTGTTTACTACTAGCCGGTAACCTTGTCAGCGATCGCTGTAGGAGGTTACTTCCACAAAATGTGGAGAAGATGCTGTTCATCAAAATGAATTATAATTCCTCCAGTAAGACCTTTACCAGCAATTGCCTCCAGAAAGTACACAGGGACCTGTGATGGTGTATTCCAGTGGGGACGAATTAATACTCTGTGAGGATGTAAACACTGAAAGGGGTGAGGAATCAGAGGAAACTTTTGGTAATAGCGTAAGCAGTCCACTGACACCTAAATGATGTGGTTTGTCTGAATATTATTTCTCTGTGAGGATGTAAACACTGAAGGGGGGGGGGGGGGATCTGGAGATGAGCACAACATCTTGCCTCTGTAGAGCCAGTTTGTGCAAGGAGACATTAATTGCTTCTTTTTTGGTGGGGGCCCAAACAAAGCAATAATTTGAGCCACAGGCATGTGGCAGACCCTGTCTCTGAAATGATTGGTTTGTTTAAGTGTGCATGTCCTGTTTATACAACATAAGGGTGGGAGGGAGGGCCCAAGGACAATTGCATCTGGCACCTCTTTTTTTCTTTGCATTATGTGCTGTTTGGGGCCTAGTTTTTAAAACTACCATCCTGTCTGTCACTGCAGTGCCACTCCTAGATGGGCCACATGCTTGTGCTGCCACACTTGTGTCACTTAGATTAGTCATCCAGCTACCTCGGTGCAACCTTTTGGCCTAAAAACAATATTGTGAGGTGTTCAGAATAGACTTGAAATAAGTGGAAATTAATGTTATTGAGGTTAATAATACTGTAGGAACAATGAGAAAAAAAAAAAAAATTCTGTGATTTTATCTTTTTTATGTCTCACAAAAAAATATTCCAGATCCAAAACCAAAACCCAAAAGGGTGGATTTGGCAAAACCAATCCAGATCCAAAACCCGAATGGAGATCCAGATCCAAAACCAAAACACAACACCCGAAAAGTGTCCGGTGCACATCTCTAAATTATATATATATATATATATATATATATATAGTTTGTAAGAAAGTGACAGCACTCTATGTCAGTAACATTAATTTCTTTTGCAGGGTCCTGGCAATTGATATATACACTCACTTCCTCCAAAATGGAAAAAAGCAATTAGACCAGCACTCACGTTTTTGAAGAGAAAAAAAATAGTTTTATTCCTGACAGATCATCTGGGAGTAACTACTGCTACGATCCGCCCAACAGCTGTTTCAACGTTTCCTCGTCTTCATCAGGGGCAATGGTCACTCAGATCGGAGCCCTTTTAAATGGTGCAGTGAATGCCGAGGGTTTTTACACCGGAAGTCAGTCAGCGGGATGCGTCGCGTCACATCCGCTGTCTGTTAGGCCAATACCGCACACGTGGGTTACGTTGCCAAGGTACACAGACCCGGCCAGCTCCTTGGTAACCCGCTCCGGCAGCGTGACGTAGATGTAGACTAATCAATCTTCCGCGTGCAGTAGCAGACAGGTTTCATTGTTGCTGGCTGAGTCTCCAGCCATAGGATTGCTCATGGAGTAATTAGCTCCACGATGAGCAAACAGCATGGAGATATATTATTCCAGAATAATACAATAATCAGAAATCAAATAATTATTAATCAAAAAATTATTAATCAAAAAATTGGAACAGACTGTGATTACTTGTACAGCAAAGGTGTACCCAGAGGATGTGGTGACCCATTTGCCATATGTACTAAAGTGCCATATAATGAAACATAGTGGTGGTCATATGGCAAATGGGTCACCACATCCTCTGGGTACACCTTTGCTGTACAAGTAATCACAGTCTGTTCCAATTTTTTGATTAATAATTTTTTGATTAATAATTATTTGATTTCTGATTATTGTATTATTCTGGAATAATATATCTCCATGCTGTTTGCTCATCGTGGAGCTAATTACTCCATGAGCAATCCTATGGCTGGAGACTCAGCCAGCAACAATGAAACCTGTCTGCTACTGCACGCGGAAGATTGATTAGTCTACATCTACGTCACGCTGCCGGAGCGGGTTACCAAGGAGCTGGCCGGGTCTGTGTACCTTGGCAACGTAACCCACGTGTGCGGTATTGGCCTAACAGACAGCGGATGTGACGCGACGCATCCCGCTGACTGACTTCCGGTGTAAAAACCCTCGGCATTCACTGCACCATTTAAAAGGGCTCCGATCTGAGTGACCATTGCCCCTGATGAAGACGAGGAAACGTTGAAACAGCTGTTGGGCGGATCGTAGCAGTAGTTACTCCCAGATGATCTGTCAGGAATAAAACTATTTTTTTTCTCTTCAAAAACGTGAGTGCTGGTCTAATTGCTTTTTTCCATTTTGGAGGAAGTGAGTGTATATATCAATTGCCAGGACCCTGCACCAGAATTAATGTTACTGACATAGAGTGCTGTCACTTTCTTACAAACTGTATCTACAAACTTTTTTTGACTTGCACCAGTTGGAGTGAGTTTGATCTCCCTTAAATGGGATCAACTGATCACATTTTTTTTGAGTCCTCTGTTTAGGACATCATTATTTAACCAATTATTCAATTTCTGTTCTGGGAATAAACGGTGATCTTTTTTCTTTGTCAGCTGCATACAGCAATTTCACTGTTGCTATTTGTAAAACTGTTTCTTCACGTTTTTTTTGTTCCAAAAAATTCCTTTACCATACATTATACCCCGGTGTATTTAAATGTCTACTAGTGGTAATAAAGATTTAATCTCGGTCCTCCAATTTGACAAAACAGACGCAGAACGAATCCTCTTTGGTGACACTGAATCCTTGGCTTTTGACAAGGATAGCCCAGAGGAATTCATAAACGATTTACTTAGACTCAAAAAGAGAGAGGTTGAGCTACACCTGCATGGCCTAACTCTCTCTCAATACTACAAAGAATCCCTTATTCCTAGGGGGTTCAGATTACACAATCAACCCACACTGGGGAGGCACAATAATGATATTTGCACGAAGTGGTGCAATATTTTGAATAAATGCTCTCAGGATCTAATGCTGCTTGTAATTGAACAAGCTGGTGTAGATCTAACTGAAATTAGAAGGGACATCTCAGAATTGGAGGCGTCTGAACTTTTTAGGACAATACAATCTCCCGACTGTGATCTGTTTACCAAACTGAATCAAGACATTGATAAATTTCGTGGTGACCTGCTAAAATTCAAGAAAAACAAATACAAGCAGGTTAAACTGGACTATAAAGAGAACAGGGTATACCCCTGGGTCTCACGGAGTGAGCAACGTAAATATAGACCACAACAAAGACGTGGTGGACGCAGACCAACTACACCATTCACAGACATTGAAAGTAGATCCCAAACGTCAGCAAGTGACTCTGATGTACCATCCACATCTACACAGGGGACCACTTATCTCTCCAGATCCGAACGCAATAGGAGGGCTCCAAAAAACCCACTTTACCCACCCGTAGAGGTGGGAGAAAAAGGAAGAAGAAAACCACTGTGAACAGTTTACAGACATCAGTAGTCTTCAACTTATCTAAACATCAACTGACTGAGGAAGAACTGTCTATTCTTAACAAGGGTCTGTCCTTTGTCCCTACGGTGAGCCAGGATAGTTTCCACTGGCAGGTTGACCTCTACAAATTTGGAAGACAACTCCGCTTAAAAGACTTTTACTCCAATTCTCAGTGTCCAGAGTCTACCACGATGTCTCCATCCTCTATACTTCAATGTCCTTTAAAAAAGCCATCCCAATTCGATCCTCCATCCCTCAATCCTTCCATACATACCTTTTTAAGGGTACTTAAAAGGGATACGATGCCTTATATACAGGAGCAAAAGAAGAGTTATTCTAATATTACGAAGGAAGAAAGAGCTGCCATCAAATCCCTACAAAATGACAAACATTTGGTCATCAGAGCGGCGGATAAGGGAGGGGGCATAGTCCTCCTTGATTATGATTACTATGTACAAGAGGCCTATGGGCAATTATCCAATTCAACATGCTACCAAAAACTCCTTTATGATCCCACATGGGCGTACAAAAAGGAAATAGACTCACAATAATCAACTTTGGAGTCAACAACAGGTACATCAATCAGACCACTGCTGATTTTCTGACCACACCCCACCCTAAGACCCCTATTTTATATACTCTACCAAAAATTCATAAATCCCTAACAACACCACCCGGACGTCCGATTATCTCAGCACAAGGATCTTTGTGTCAACCACTCTCACAGTTTGTAGATTTTTATCTACAACCCCTCACTAAAAGTGCAGCCAGCTACATTGAGGACACAACTGACTTTTTAAGAAAATTGGATGATATCAAATATATTCCCAATGACGCACTGTTGGTAACACTTGATGTCTCAAGTTTGTACACAAACATTCCACATATGCTTGGAATTGAATCATGCAGACGGTCAATAACAGAAAGTGACGTGTATTTTGGACCTCCATCAGAATACATGATATTATTAATTAATCTCATCCTGAACAAGAATTACTTTCTGTTTGAAAATTGTTTTTTCTTGCAAAAGCAGGGCACTGCTATGGGGTCGAATATGGCCCCAGCATACGCTAACATCTTCATGTCAGCATACGAACGAGAACACATCACGGGTCACCCTGTCTTTGGCCGTTTTCTGACAGCGTATGTTCGGTATATTGATGACCTATTTTTTATATGGCACGGGGGGGAAAAAACCCTCCTGTCCTTTATTGATCATCTGAACTCACTCCCTGGTACCATTAGATTCAGCCTCACGTTTAGCAATTCAGAAATCAACTTTTTGGATGTATCCATCCTCCTCTCCAACAACGCATTGACTACCAGAATTTATTGCAAAGACTCTGATAGAAACACCCTTTTGCTCTCTACCAGCTTCCATCCGGCACCGCTCAAGAGAGGTCTACCATTTTCACAACTCCTCAGAGTGGTGCGTATCACCTCTGACCCTGCTGACATACCCTCAGCTCTTCAGTCCATGAGTCAACGCTTTCTTGACCGTGGTTACTCTAAAGAGGAGATTGATACAGCACTTACAAGGATTGGCCAGATAAGGAGAGAGGAACTCCTATCTAGTAAAGACACTTCCTCCAACAGAGACAATGACAGATTTAACTTTGTCAGTATGTACACCACTGCTTCTAAATTCATTCGGAACAAGATCCATGAGCATTGGCATCTCATTAGCACAGATCCTAATCTGGCTAAAACCATCACGCAACCACCAAGATTTGCATACAAACAAGGACCTAACCTGAAAGACATGCTTGTCGTTACAGATTTTACTAAAAAGAAAAAGAACACACCTTCCCACTGGTTGACTGCCAAAACAGGGGTATACAAATGTTCAGGCTGTCCAAACTGTCCTTTCTTGATACTTGGCAATCGATTTATTAACCCTCAGGATAATAAGACCTACACCATTAGGCAAAGACTTGACTGCAACAGTAAATTTGTGGTCTATGTGTTGAAATGCCCATGCAACCTGCTTTATGTTGGGAAGACTAGCAGAATGCTAAAAGAACGCTTAAGCCAACATTGCTCCACTATCAAAAAGAGCATCACCCTAGGGGGGACCTCAGGTGACTTTGTTAATTTACCTGTGGCCAGACACTTTAGGGAAGCTAAACACACTATCAACCAACTCAAGTGTTGTATCTTGGACCAAATCCCACCGCTCCAAAGGGGTGGTGACCGCAACAAGATTCTTCTACAGAGAGAACATCAATGGATTGATAGACTACAAACATTGGCCCCAAATGGACTCAATGAAGAATTTCGTTTAGGATGCTTTCTCTGACTCCATACATCACAGTATTGAGTCTAACTTTTGTTGGTTTACTTTCTTGAGACACCGCCGTGTGTCATGCCATACCATCATTGACATGTCCTTGTCTATTATCATGAGCCAATCCCTGATTGTCCTGCACTTTCTTGCATTCCTTTCCTCCATACCATGGGGATTGATACTACCATACCACACTGGATCCCATCCGATCCCGTCTGATCTTGGCAATTAAGCAGTGATGGGCCTAGTCAGTACCACACTTGGAGACAAGGTGGGAATACTGGTTGTTGTATCAAGGAACTTGGTGCACCTTTTTCACCCTTCCCCACTGTCTCCCAGACATTGGCACCATTAATGGTGCCCACTCCCACCCATTAGCACACGGGACATGTTATGATGGGGAGACGAGGGATAACATTACCACACAAAGGTACCTCTGTCTGATACAATCATACCACACTGGAAACCATCCAATCCCATCCGAACTTGGTAATTAAGCAGTGTTGGGCCCAGTTAGTACCATGTATGGAGACAACATGGGAATACTAGGTATTGTACTAGGGACAATCCTTGACTTATAGATAATACCTCAATTATACTCTTGATGCTGCACGGCTATTGTTATCACTACTGTATCTTAGTTTACTCTCATTAAGCATGACCACCACTATGTTTCATTATATGGCACTTTAGTACATATGGCAAATGGGTCACCACATCCTCTGGGTACACCTTTGCTGTACAAGTAATCACAGTCTGTTCCAATTTTTTGATTAATAATTTTTTGATTAATAATTATTTGATTTCTGATTATTGTATTATTCTGGAATAATATATCTCCATGCTGTTTGCTCATCGTGGAGCTAATTACTCCATGAGCAATCCTATGGCTGGAGACTCAGCCAGCAACAATGAAACCTGTCTGCTACTGCACGCGGAAGATTGATTAGTCTACATCTACGTCACGCTGCCGGAGCGGGTTACCAAGGAGCTGGCCGGGTCTGTGTACCTTGGCAACGTAACCCACGTGTGCGGTATTGGCCTAACAGACAGCGGATGTGACGCGACGCATCCCGCTGACTGACTTCCGGTGTAAAAACCCTCGGCATTCACTGCACCATTTAAAAGGGCTCCGATCTGAGTGACCATTGCCCCTGATGAAGACGAGGAAACGTTGAAACAGCTGTTGGGCGGATCGTAGCAGTAGTTACTCCCAGATGATCTGTCAGGAATAAAACTATTTTTTTTCTCTTCAAAAACGTGAGTGCTGGTCTAATTGCTTTTTTCCATTTTGGAGGAAGTGAGTGTATATATATATATATATATATATATATATATATTTCATTGAATTGTAATCGACTTCACAATGCCCCGGGAATACATGGATGAGAATGTGAAACCACTCTTGGCAAAATAACAATCTAAGTGCCACCCTCTGCACCAAAGCAGAAACCCAGTCACTTAGGTGAACAATCTACATGGCTAGATACTATAGTTTTATGTCTGATAGAAACAAACCTCCATCCCCCCTAGTCTGAGACAATTACTTAAAGGCTATACGGCCTCTCTTATTACCCCAAACTGAAGAAGTCTCATAATGGACAATAGTGGAAAAGAGAGATTGAGGAAGATAGACTGGAAAATGTTAGCGCATATAGGAACTTGGGTTGTATGATCATCTTTCTCAAGTTCACCCAGCCCATGACTGGGAGGGAAATCTCTGCCAGACTAAAGACTTTGCCTCAATTTGTGGTTGCAAACTTAAAGTTATAAATTCAGCCAGAGAATGAGTAATCAGAATACTCAAGTAATAAACTGCATACACCAACCCAAAGGGAAATCACAAGGGTGGCTTGAAAACAGTGGGGTGAAATGCAAAGAAGAAAGTTTTGTCCCATTTAATCCTAACTCTAGAAAAGAGGCCAAATCAATTCACTATTGTCAGTAAAGTAATCAAGAAAAAGTCCTGGTATATCACAGAACAAAATGCATTGACATCACTCCCCTGTGCAGCTGCAACATCCTCACTCCGATCATTGTGTGGCTTGATGTGGCTTGTCCATTACACTGCCTATGGTAAAGCTAGACATATATACGTCATTGAGGAATCCACTTCTCTGGGATCGGACGTCCACAGCCACATCCTGAGAAAAGAGCGCTCCTTTCAAATTATTGATTTGGTGTGACTATGCTAATCCACTTGACTGGTATTCAGCACACTCAGAAGGTAACTATCTCTGTACTGGACGGATTTATGTGGTCTATGAACATTACTATACTATTCCTGTTGGAGAGGATTAATAGGAGCTCTATTAAGGATTGTTTCCATGCTGGGACGCCAGCAAGGAACACGCTGCCGCTAATCTCTGTTTCCACTAACATATCAATATACAGCAGTTTACTAACTGACTGCCACTAATTTCTTGCAAAGCTCACTGTTTCTTTTTGATATATATGATTGGAAACACAGTTTGCTACTTGGATCATAACCTGTGAGCGAATTGATACTTTTGTTGCACCTTGCATTTTATCCTATCTTGGAATCTGGAACCTGCTGAAATACTTTTTTTTTAATACAGTAGTTCCCAAACTTTTTTGAATCAGCCACCCTAGAGTATCAGAATTATTTTCACTGCACCTCTAGGCCAAGAGTTTCTTATTGAGAGATTTATGAAGAAATATTAAATTAAGTAAATTGTGTTTATATATCATCCTTAGGATCAATTGTGTGGTGAGAGATTTGCTTCTGTTTGTCCACATTTTCTCTGACTGACAGCTACCAGCACTGGTTTTTCCTATTGCATCGACCATAAATAATTTGAATTAGTCCGGGATCATTATTCTAAGGCACCCCTGTAAGTGCCCTGAGGCACAGTTTGAGAACCACTGTCTTAATATACTGTATGTTTTTTAAATATTTGTGTTGTCTCCATGTATGTTATGTACAATATACTATTCTTTATATTGTTATAAATTTATTTTTTTACATTATTATTATTATTATTATTATCCTTTATTTATATGGTGCCACATGGGATCCTCAGCGCCCAATTACAGAGTAAACAAATAAGCAAAACATGAAGACAGTAACTTAAAATTAAATACAATATAGGACAAGTACAAGGTATATACACATAGCTGTGTCAGTAAACAACACTAAAATAAGCATCAGGCAGAACACAGAGGGACTTGGTGCCGTCAAAAGGAGTATTGAAAAGAAGATAGGTTAAGTAAAGGGGGGTACTCACGGAGCGATATTCTAAGCAATCTGACTTGATTGCTTAGAATTTAAGCATTATCGCTCTGTGTTACCCCCTACAGCGATAGCAATGCGCAGCCCCGCACATCGCTATCGCTGGTGCTAGATTGGCCTGCTGTGCAGGCCAATCTAGCAGGTCGCTCACTTCACCCACTGGGTGAAATGAGCGCCCCCCACCGTCTCCCCCAGCATGCTCAGCTTACATCGCGCTGTGCTGAGCCGGGGGGGAGAGATGTGTGCTGAGCGGTTCGCTCAGCACACATCTCTCCCACATCGTGCCGTCTATATGGGCCTTAAGAGATGTAAAAGCACATGAGGAAAGAGGGCCCTGCTCATGAAAGCTTACATTATACAAGTTTCTTGTGCATTAATGAAGGGCAAACAGATATTATTATTTCTATATTTGTATTATAGAGACACCTAGCGCAGTGTTTTGTGGTCATCTCTGCTGTTATGAATTTCTTTGGGCTCTAACCAGGCCTTAAATCACTTGCAGCTTGTAGTATTCTTATATATTTTTCATTCTTTCTATTTGCCCAGGGAGATTTAGTGGGTATACTATAGTATATTGTTTGTAAGAGTCTGGATAAGCCAGACCCTTACCAGGCTTAGGAATCACAACTATCAAAACCTCTACCAAGGAGAAGGGGAGAAGGCCTGCTTTCTAGGAGGGCCACGTAAATTTCTAACAACTTGGGAACAAAACAAAACAAGCTGGGTTTTATACAGCAGTATTGGGAGACCATCAACCTCTGAATCTAACATAGAGTAGAAGGAGTCCCAGCACAGCTGGAGGAATCAGAACAAAGCCACAGCATTGCAGTACATATTGGGTATGAAATGCAGGCGGTCAGGATGCCGGCAGTCACATGAGCGTCTGTGGCATCCCAACAGTGAGAATCCCGACACTGGATGGGGGAAAGTATTTTACCCCTCCCCTAACCCTCCAGTGGTGTCGGCTATAGCTACTCCCCTCCCCCCCTAGTGACTAACCCAAACACCTCCCCCTCCCCCAGGGCCCAAACCCCACCCCGATACTCACCTTCTGCATGTCATCTGTCGACTCCCAGCAACTGGTCTCCTAAGGGTTGTCGGGATTCCGGAGTAGGTCACATGACCGCCAGCATCCTGACCTCTGGGATGCCAAACGCATCCCGTTGAATGAATGATTTGTGCTTATAGCTCTTTGTTAATGTGAATATCTTGATAACTTTGTCCTGAAATAAGTAATGTTTGCTTTTTATACGTTTACTTCATCAAGTCATGCCAAGTGGAATGAGTCTCAAATCCAATTAGGTACAATACCAAGAAAAAAAAACTATTTAAATATATTAACTGCAACAATTTGAGTGGAAATGAGTTTTATCTTCACAGGATGATTATCTAATCATTCCATCATCATAGTTTTATGATTATTATTGTAATTGTAGTCCTATTTCCTAACTGCATCCATGAGGATAGCTAAAGTATTAATTCTTTTTGAAGTAAAATTATAAGTTTATTGTAATTCATATGAATTAGCTGAGTAAAAAACGTATGGTTATCATTTCAATAATTGTTGGGTGTACCTAAACCTAAAAACATTACACAATTATTAAAATCCATCAGTGTTGTGTTTTATACTGATTTGTTTCATTCAGAAAATCTATTGCTTATTGTGAATGAATGTAGTAATGTGTCATAAAGGGCTTTGCTGCATACTACAAGTGCAAATACTGTGTGTGTGTGTATATATATATATATATATATATATATATATATATAACATATTGGTAGGTTTATTGGCTTCTGTCAAAGTGTAACCTTAGTATATGTGCTTGTGATTTAGGGAATTTAGATTTTATTAATACAGTGACAGTTGCAATGTTTGCTATTGCAACTACAGTAGGACAATTCCAACGTCGTGAATTTACATTTCTAAAATTTATATCATTTTATAAGTTTTGACAATAATTCTGTTTACTGCAAAATAATGTGTACACAAAGAAGGTGTCCTGTTTATAGATCAAAATATCCATTTATACATTCCGTGAACCAACGCTGGATTAGGGGTCACACGGCCTGTGGCTGAAAATGATCAAGTGCCTACTGTGAGAATTGGAGATGTTACTAGTGCTATGTAGAGATTTGTTTCGGACAGTTTTGCTGGTTTTAGTTCTAATTTGTTATCCAGTTTTGGATTTGGTTTTGGATTTCTGCCGCAACTTGTTTTTATTTATCTTTTGGATTTTCCCCAAAAAAAATTGTAAACAAAAAATTAAATCACATTATTTTTAAAAAGTACAAACATATTCTACAACACTAGATTTTTTTTTTTAACTGGCAGCTTGGCTCACACTATGTGGAGTTAGACTGCTTTAACACATGCACACAGGGGTATAGCATACTTAAGGGCAGTGCACAGTACAAACAAATATCATTTTTTTGTGACTCATTTGTGCAACACTGTAACCACTGGTGTGCGATATAAAAAATACTTCTACATGTTTCTGACTCATATGTGCGACGCTGTCGGTGAAGTCAACCGCAGTATGTAATTATTATATATATTTCTGACTCATTTATGTAAAGCTGTCTGTGTAGTCAACTGCAGTGTGTAATTATTATATATATTTCTGACTCATTTGAGCGACACTGTAACCGCCGGTTTGATATATAAAAAATACTTCTACATATTTCTGACTCATCTGTGCGACGCTGTCAGTGAAGTCAACCACAGTGTGTAATTATTATATATATTTCTGACTCATTTGTGCCACACTGCTGCTGTACCTCACTTCGTGTTGATGGAAATAGAGGACAAACAATTGAAAGATCAGGAACCACTTCCTACTACTATTGCTGAACTGCTGCCACTAGTCATGACATTGACAATGCAATTCCGTCAACGTCATCTGCTAATGCCAATACCCAACGGCGTAGAGGGTATGTAAAATCAAAGAAGCCATATTTTACGGTGTTAAATAAAAAAAAGTAAAGTTAGCTGACGAGAAATGTCAAATTGGCGATATGTCATTCACTACACAAAGTGGCAAGGAAAGGCTAAGGCCTTGGCCTGTGTTTATGACGGGTGGTTCTGCATCTCATAGTGATTATGTAAGCCCTCCTCCCTGTAGTAGAGTTTAAAAAATAAAACTTGTTAAGTTCAGAAATATCACCAATCCCCAAAGAGAGTCCAAGTGTGTCAGCGGTTGCGATGTATAAGCCTGACCTTTCCAATACTGTATGGGAAAAGGAGGCTCCTTCCACCATTTGTATGGCCTCTGCAAGTGTTGGGAGGAGCAGCGCCAGTCAATGTGTTGACATTTAGATTGAGGATGTCACTGTAGAAGTACACCAGGATTAGGAGGATATTGGTGTAGCTTGTGTTAATGAGAATGTTGATAATGAGGATTTTAATGATTTGGATGTGGTTTGTTTAAATACGGGTTCAGTGGAGATAGTTGTTGCCTATGGTATGAAAATGCCCATTCTCATGCCTAGGCATAATACAAAAAAATCCACCTCTTCTGTGTGGAATTATTTCTCCCCACACCAAGACAATTACTGTGTTGCCTTTGTAAACCGATTGTAAGTAGATGAAGGGACCGTAACCACCTAGGAACCTCCTCCATGTTACACCACTTTCAGTGCATACATCACGAGTTGTTGAAACATTCAGAAACTTTGGCTAAGAAGGTTACCAGTACAGCAACACCTAGGTCCCTTTTCTCTGTTGGATCCAAGCGCCTGCAATCCCCTCCAACAACACCCTTATTGTCAATTTCCTCCTCAATCAGGATTGGAAGTAGTCCTGTATCCAATTCCTCCAGAGGATCCTTGAGTGATATGCCTACTACTACTGCTGTTGTTGCAGGGAGTCAATATTCATCCCAGAAGGGGACCAGGAAGACTACTTGTAGTTTAACAAAACAATTGACTGTTCAACAATCCTTTGTACCAGGTACATGCTGAAAGTGGAGACTCTCAGTCCCCTTTTTTGTCTTGTTTTGTTTTATTTTTATCTATTTTAAAGCAAGTTATTTCTCCCTTGTCAACTGTTATGTCACGCTGAGTTTTGGGACAGAGTGGGTATTCCGGATCACCCACTCATACTGGAGTTTTTTCCATTCTGCTCCACCCAATCCTTGTAGGACATTGTACGGTGACCCTTAGGGTGTTCTTGCCCATTGTTTGTTTGAATTTTTTTGAAAAATAAAGAAAACATTCTTTTATTCAAGTTATGTTGGATCCATATTTAAAGATACCTTTATATGGGGAAAGAATTCTTCCAACACGTGAGTTGGGTACGCTGTACCTATATGAATATTTCCTACAACATTAGAAAAGATACCTTTTTATGCATTGTAACATCTTCTGTTATGTGAGTTTTGGTACACTCCCTTAATCTGTGATCGGTGGCGAGACCCTATCCTTTCTCCTATCAAATATAACCCCACATCAGGGCTCTATTTCTGGAAGTCACGAAAACAGATTATCAAAAAAATATTACACATTGGACTTTTTCTTTGCTTCTTTTTGGACATGTGCTGTGGATATTTTGACCAAACGGGTGCCCTAAGAATGTCCTTGTGAAGATTTAACCGTATTGTACATTTTATTCTTTTTTCTATACTATCCTTTAGTGTATTTTCCATTACTCTTTTTTTGTGTCGCCTTTGATCAAATCCCTTTCTTCTGATTTATCTGTTCTCTTACCTGTTTTTGGGCTGGTACCAGGTTTTTTGATTGGGCAGACTTCATTCAGTGCACCAGAGTTCACCCATTTACTATTTTCAAATGGAACAGGGCAAACTATATGACTGTGATAGTCCAATGGGTAGATGTATTGCCTTTTGCAGCACCAACAACAGCAGCAGCACCAGCAGTATCTCACAAATGCCAACTCATTCAGAGGCAGACTTTGCTGTGTATCACCGGTTGCAGTAAGAGGCACACCTCTTAGAAAAACTTAGGGAAATCATTGCACAATGGCTTACCCCACTTGGACTCTCCCTGGGAGTTATGATATCTGACAATGCCACCAATGTTATGAGAGCATTACATCTGGGCAAATTCCAACACGTCCCATGTTTTGCTCACACAATTAATTTGGTGGTGCAATTTTTTTTTTTTTTTTAAAGGACAGGTGCGTGCAGGAGATGCTGTCAGTGGTCCAAAATATTTGTGGACATATTTGACATTCAGCAACTGCAAGTCGAAGACTGGAGCGCCAGCAAACACTCTTGAATTTGTCCTGCCATCATCTGAAGCAAGAGGTAGTAACGAGGTGGGTTTCTACACTTTATATGCTTCAGCGGAAGGAGGAGCAGCAAAAGGCCATTCAAGTGTACACATCCACCTATGACATAGGGAAAGGAGTGGGAATACACCTGAGTCAAGCACAGTGGAGAATAATTTCTGTGTTGTGCAAAGTTCTCAAACCCTTCAAAGTTGCCACATGTGAAGTTAGTTCAGGCACCAGCTTGAGTCAGGTCATTTCCCTCATCAGGCTTGTGCAAATGTGGCTGGAGTAAGTGAAGGAGGAGCTGAAACAGAGTGATTCTGCTAAGAATGTCAGACTTGTAGATGAAGCCCTTCATTTGCTTTGCCAGGATGCAAGGGTCATTAATATTTTGAACAGAGATCCCTATATTTTGGTTACCGTACGTGATCCTAGGTTTAAGTCATACGTTGTGTCTTTCATTCCAATAGGCACAAACATGCAGAGATGGAAAGAGCTGTTGGTGAGAAAATTGTCAACTCAAGTGGAACGTGACATGGCAACATTTCCTTTTCATTTTCTCCGGCAACTGCGGCTGCAAAGAAAAAACAAAATTTTCCAAAGAGACCCACTAACAGTGATGCAGATCAGTCAGGAACAAGTTTTGACATCTGGTCCGGGCTGAAGAAGCTGCCAACAATCACTGACATGTCTATTGTCACTGCATATGATGCTGTCACCATTGAAAGAATGGTTGATGACTATTTCAGTGATAGCATCCAAATAAGCATGTCAGACAGTCCGTTTCAATACTGGCAGGAAAAAGAGGTAATTTGGAGGCCCTTGCACAAACTGGCTTTGTTTTACTGAAGTTACCCACCCTCCAGTGTGTACTCAGAAAGCGGTTTTAGAGCAGCCGGGAACCTTGTCAGTGATCGACGTAGGAGGTTACTTTTCACAAAATGTGGAAAAGATGATGCTCATCAAAATGAATTACAAATTCCACGAGGAAGACCTTTACCAGCAATTACCTCTGAAAAGTAGAGAGGGACTGATGGTGGATTCCAGTGGGGATGAATTAATAGTCTGTGAAGAAGAGGATGTACATACTGGTGGGGGTGAGGAATCAGATGCTGATGACGATGTTCCTATTTAAATTACTAAAGTCAGTTTGTGCACTGCCTATTGCCAGCTTGTTCTGTGGGGATCCAAACAAACTATAATTTCAGCCACAAGTGATAGTCCTTGTCGCTGAAATGATTGGTTTGTTAAACTTTGCATGTCCTGTTTAATATGCAACATAAGTGTGGGTGGGAGGACCCAAGGACAATTCCATCTTACGCCTCTTTACTTTGCAATATGTGCTCTTTCAAGTATTTTTTTGGCATAGTTATCCTGTCTGCCACTGCAGTGCCACTCCTAAATGTGCCATGTGTTTGTACTGCTAACTTCTGTCGCTTAGCTTAGTCCTCCAGCTGCCTCGGTGCAACCTTTTGGCCTAAACTGGATGAAAACCAATATTGTGAGCTGTGAGGTGTTTAAAATAGACTGAAAATTAATGTTATTTAGGTTAATAATACTACAGGAACAAAAACAAGGGAAAACCAACCTAGGTTAGAAGGGTGCTAGTGGGGTGTATTTCCAAATTGATGAAAGCAGCTGCCTGAATTAGGTTAGTCACACCTAAAACATAGATACGTACAAAAAACAATGGAAGCAGCGCTAAAACAGATGGATTGTCTATTAACAACACATTTAATTATATTAAAATGAATTCATGTAAAATACAGCAGGTTAAAAATTAATTCATGAATGATACACTGTAAACATAATGCTTCTGGTCACCATATATATGCATACCACATCTCGCCTGTTCCAAATATTTCTCATCGGACAATGTAAATTTTGCAGCTGGACAATAAAAGTTTCTTAGGGCTGACGGCACAGTCCCAGGAACGGTATATCTCACTTCCAATGCTGGAGGAGCAGCAGTCCCAAATTAATAAAGTTAAAAAATGGGGAGTCCTCACCAGAAGTGCTTCTTTGTCACCTCAATCCACTGAAAAGACTGATCATCGCCTGAGCCATCATTGGACCCATAAAGCAAATATTGTTGGAGTGATTTCTATTCAGGGCCTAATTCAGACCTGATTGTAGCCGTGCATAAATTTTGCATGGCTACGATCAGCCACCCTGACATGCCGGGGATGCCCAGGACAGGGCTAGTCCGCAACGCATGTCTGGCCCTCCTCCTGCCACACAGGTACAAAAGCATCACACGGTGGTGATGCTTTTGTACCTGAAGAGTAGCTCCCTACCAGCGCAGCTCCTACGCGCTGGCAGGGAGCTACCCGTCGCTCTCTGGGTCGCAGCAGCTGTGTGTGACATCACGCAGCCGCCGTGGCCTGCCTCCCGCATGGTCCAGATGCACCTCAAGCAGAGGCGATCGCTGGGCTGAGATGCTCATAGCATCTCTGGAATGTGCTGGCTCACTGCGGCGTCGGTGTATGCGCAGTTCATACCTGATCGCCCGCTATGTGAAAATGCACAGGAGCGATCAGGTCTGAATTAGGCCCAGAGTGCATGGCAGAAGGTGCAATTGTACTGCAAGGCCCGGATAAACAATGGTGCTGATGGAGCAGTAGCTCACGGCTCCCAATGAAAATAGGCACATAGATTCCACTGCATTGCGCCCATTGTTGGCAGGATTTTCTTTTCCTGTCACCACGAACAGCCTAGCACAGCAGTACACTTTTAAACAACCGATGGAACACTATATATTTCCCAACTGATTAGTGAAGTGACATAGTGTGAGTTTATGCAGAGACCACCGGGCATGAGACCCCACTGGCACATGCCGCTAACATCTGGAGCTCTCTACATCCTCATTTACCTGGGATTTCTAAAGCAGCTCGGCTCAGACATGTGCCACTGCTTCTTTTATCATCTATGCCTCTGCCCCCTCTCCACCTGTATCTCTGTCCCCCTCTCCACCTTTATCTCTGTACGGATATGTAATGTGAGGAGGTAGTAGTAATATAGTGCAGAGATGTAGTGTGGGGAAGTAGCGTAGTGATGTAGTGTGGTAGCAAAGGGATATAGTGCAGAGGTGTAGTGTGGGGAAGTAGCGTAGTGATGTAGTGTGGTAGCAAAGGGATATAGTGCAGAGGTGTAGTGTGGGGAAGTAGCGTAGTGATGTAGTGTGGGGAGGTAGCAGAGGGATATAGTGCAGAGATGTAGTGTGGGGAAGTAGCGTAGTGATGTAGCGTGGTGAGGTAGCATAGGGCTATAGGGGTAAATTTATTAAGATGGTAGTTCTATTTAAGATGGAATGTGGCCCAAAGCAACCAATCAGTATTATCTTCAATAAGGTGCTAGATAAATGAGAAGTAGAATCTGATTGCTATGGGCAACATTCCATCTTAAATAGAACGCCCATCTTAGTAAAATTACCCCATAGTGCGGAGATGTAGTGTAGTAGTGATATACTGTTGTGCAGAGATGTAGTGTAGCGAAGTAGCATGCCAGCACATCCCTCGCCCACACAGGGAGAACTGCTCTGCAACACTGATCACACCCCCTGTGGCAGCACACAATAGGCCCTGCATAAATTTCAGCTCCAGGCCCATGTGGATCTTAATCTGGCACTGTCTACTGCACCTGTCATTTTTCTGTTTTACCATCTATCCCTCAAGTACTGTAGCACCTTCAGCCTCACACTACTTTGTTTAACGCACACATCTCAAAATACTGTCATACCCAGGATTCAAACTCATGTATAGGAAGTATGAGAATACACAATAAACGTTTAAAAAAATAATCTGTATTGCAGTTGACATGATCTAGTGAATGTATTGTGTGGCTGAGGTGTTTAAATGTGTGGCTGCACACTACCTAATCTGCTTAATTGCAATGGTTTTAAACTGACAATTACGAGTAGCTTCATATACTGTAGTTAGAATTCTCACACTATACAGGAGCAAATAATGCCAAGAGTAAGGTGTCTAACTGCAATGTGGGAGGTCATGGGTTCGAATCCTGGGTATGATAGTATTTTAAAATGTGTGCTTTAAATGAAGGAAGATTTGACTGAAGTTCCTGGGTATGACTACTGAGAAAATAATGATTTAAAATAAAGGACAATGTAACTAAATGACAAAGAGCTCTCAAATGAAGGCATAAATGGTACTGTATAAGGGGATTGAGGTCTAAAAGTGTTGTTGAGGATTCTTCTGAAGGTATACAGTAGGTGTTCTATAATTGTAAATATATATATATATATATATATATGTATTATATATATATATATATATATATATATATATATATGTATATATCCCTAGTGCTCTCAGGCAAAATAGATGAATTATCAGACTCTGGACAGATGAATGCTTTGCTAGTGATGATCTTTGGTAATTCCTGACAAAGGTGGGTGTGATATTTTAAAGGCTGTAACTTTTGTACTGCTTTATAGAAAACATGTAAATTAATCCTTTCCGCACTGCAGAACATGATGAAGGAATTGCTTGAATTTCAGCATCTAGAGCATCATTTTTCATATTCTCTGTCGTCATATTCTTGTGCCCTGAAGTCTGATGTGCCATTTTTCTTTTTTTCTTGTGCACTGGCGTCTGGACCACCATTACAAACTTTCTTCCGATAATCACAATGCTGATCCAATGCAGGACCCTTGGATCAGTATTGCCAGCAGTAGGCATCTTTAGCCCTCAGATGCCTCCTGCGGCATTAGCTTACTTTAGCATTACTGCTGCATCTAAAGACATAGAAGCAGCAATGATGTTAGCATCCATCTCTGAATCATCCCCATACTCCTTTTTCCTGGACAAACCTTTGATGTGACAGTTTTAAACAGTGATTTATTGGCAGTTAGTAAGATTGCTACAACACTACATAGACACATCTATTAATTCACTAATACTGCTTTTATACCAAAATGACGGGTTGCACCCAGGAGCCATACATGGGTGCTTCACGGGTGTGACCCATCAAGAAACCCATTTCAGACAGCGGCTCGACCCGGCATATTGCCAGCTTGGTGATGTCACTTCCGACATATGCGGAGGAGGCACTTGGAGATTAAATCCGCTAACCCATTTACACTGCACCGTGACCCACCCTGCAAGCTAGCTGGGTTAGATTCCTGGGTAAATGGACCCGGATTAGCCCTTTCACAGCGAACCATGCACGGTTATCACAGTAATATACTGTGGGTCTGGGACTCCAGGTCGACAACAAAAAGGTCGACTCACCTTAGAACGACTCCAATTGGTCGACACACCTTAGGTCGACATGGACAAAGGTCGACATGGACAAAAGGTCGACAGGAACAAGGTCGACATGGAAAAAGGTCGCCATGAGTTTTTTATGTTTTTTTGGTGTCGTTTTCTTCGTAGAGTGACCGGGAACCCCAATTAGTGCTCTGCGTCCCCTCGCATGGCTCGCTTTGCTCACCATGCTTCGGGCATGGTGCCTTCGCTCCGCTACCGCTTCGCTCGGCACAGATTACCGTTCCAATCGTAGTCCACGTGGATCGTTAAGTATGAAAAGGTTCAAAAAAAAAGAAAAAAAATCGTGAAAAACTCATGTCAACCTTTTTCCATGTCGACCTTGTTCCTGTCGACCTTTTGTCCATGTCGACCTTTTGTCCATGTCGACCTAAGGTGTGTCGACCAATTGGCGTCGGCCTAAGGTGTGTCGACCTTTTTGTTGTCGACCTGGAGTCCGGATACCATATACTGTATGTAATAAAAACACATGCTGCTAAATATCTGAAACAATACAAATAAAAATATAAAACTGTCCATCTAGAGCAAGCAAAAATGTATTCCATGTGTTTATTTCCCAAGGCATATTTTAGCAAAATGTGTTATTTATTTTATGCTGGAAGCAAAGTGTTTTGTCAGCATCTCTAAAAATAAATAGTGCTTAGACTCTTAAATTAAGCATGAGTTTATTAATTGGAGTTTATGCCAATAAGGAATCAGTCTCTATGCAGTATTTATTGCCTAGAATACCAATGGACAATTGCTAGCTATCTATTAAATAGTGATCTTGCACAAATACAAGATGATAGCTACATTCCCTGTGTATTAGTATAGTAAAGTGATTCCTGGAACTTTAGCTCCACCATCAGCTTATAAAGACATCAATATATTTGAAGAAGAGCTAACATTTTGTGGATGCAAACCATAATATATGTGTGTGTGTGTGTGTGTGTGTGTGTGTGTGTATGTATGTATGTATGTATGTGTATATATATATATATATATATATACATACACACAGTGATACAGTGGGGCAAAAAAGTATTTGGACAGCCACCAATTGTGCAAGTTGACCCACTTAAAAAGATGAGAGAGGTCTGTAATTTCCAGCATAGGTACACTTCAACTGTGAGAGACAGAATCTGAAAAAAAAACCCAGGAAATCACATTGTATGATTTTTAAACAATTTATTTGTATATTCTTGTGGAAAATAAATATTTGGACACCTACCAAGCAGCAAGATTTCAGGCTCTCACAGACCTGTTTCTTCTTCTTTAAGAAGCTCTTCTATCCTCCACTCGTTACCTGTATTAATGGCACCTGTTTGAACTGGTTATCTGTATAAAAGACACCGGTCCACACCCTCAAACAGTCAGACTGCTACCTCTCCACCATGGCCAAGACCAGAGTTGGCGCAATTACTAAAAAATGGAAAAAATACAAGATCACTGACAATCTCCCTTGACCTGGGGCTCCATGCAAGATCTCACCTCGTGGGGTATCAATGATTTTGAGACCGGTGAGGAATCAGCCCAGAACTACATGAGGGGACCTGGTCAATGACCTCAAGAGAGCTGGGACCACAGTCATAAAGGTTACCATTAGTAACACACTACATTGTCATGGATTGAAATCCTGCAGCGCCCGAACGGTCCCCCTGCTTAAGCCAGCATATGTCCAGGCCCATCTAAAGTTTGCCAGTGACCATCTGGATGATCCAGAGGAGGATTGGGAGAATGTAATGTGGTCAGATGACAACAAAATCAAACTTCTTGGTATAAACTCCACTCGCCATGTTTGGAGGGAGAAGAATGAAGAATGGCATCCCAAGAACACCATACCCACTGTGAAGCATGGGGGTGGAAACATCATGCTTTGGGGCTGCTTTTCTGCAAAGGGGACAGGACGACTGATCCGTGTTAAGGAGACGATGAATGGGGGCATGTATCAGGAGATTTTAAGCAAAAACCTCCTTCCCTCAGTAAGAGCACTGAAGATGGAACGTGGCTGGGTCTTCCAGGATGACAATGACCCCAAATGCCCAAGGGAAGAAGTCTGCAGGATGAAACATGTTGGGCATTCCCTCTATGACCTCCTTCACAATAAGATAAGAACCTCCTATTTTATCTGTATCTTTGTTTTTTTAGTCCATTTTTTATCCGCAAAAATTGTTTTTTACTTATTAATTGTTAAGTATATCTGAAATAAATTCCCCTTTGTTTTTCAGAAAACTGTTTTCAAGATAATACACTGCAACTAATCATACCCCTTTCAGACCACATAAGGCGGGACGCACCCAGGAGCCGTACACGAGTGTTTCCTGGGTGCAACCCGCCTGAGTCCCTATTTGCTGCTGTCCCCAACCCGGCATATTGCCAGGTTGGTGACGTCAGCGGTGATGCGGGTGGGGGGCGGCGTTTGGAGATCACATGATGTCCAATCGCTGCCTGTCCCTATAGTGTGAACAGGAAATGGGTCACATCGACCCGGGTTTCCCATTCACATGCGTTCAACCATGCTCACTACCCGAGTTGAAATACTGTGTCGCTCGACCCAGATTACAGATGTGACTGTCCACAGTTATCTTTGCTAGTTTTCTGCACCTAGGCACAACATGGTTTATTAACATAAACCCTTCATCTATTGTTCTCAGCTGCAATACAATACAGAGAACAATACAGCAGGGGATTAAGTCATTACAGCAGGGGATTAAGTCCGACTGCCCAGTCTCAGTTAATCCTATTAAAGGTCAAGAAAAACATGGACCCATCTGTATTTCAACTGGCCCCTTTCAGACTGCACAGCAACACGGGTTATGCGCGCTCACATGCAATAACCCGTGATAAAAGCTGGCAGTCTGAAACAGGTATAAATGTAAAACATCAACATATATTATAGCTAAATAAACTTATATTAAAGTTATTTATGTTATACTGCATGCACACAGTTCTTTCCACCTTATGTGTATTCAACCTTTTGATGAACACAGTATTGTTGAAATATGGAGTGGGCTGTTGCTCAGTATCAACAATGACTTTTTATTGTGTCATCTGTCCTTTTACAAAGGTTGCTGCAGTTTGGTCTTTTGTGCATGCATGGTGCCATCTTGTCAATATGTAAGAGTGTTTCACTTAACTCCAAGACACCCTGCAATATCGTGAGCATAGCTGTCACCAAGCCATACTGCTACTGTTTTTATATGCACCACTGCCCACATACATCACCAGCTGGTGCTCTGTATGTTACGCTCAAGCTCCGCTCCTTCCAGATACTACAGGGTAAATTTACTATAGCTTCTAAAAATGAAAAGAGGTGATGTTGCCCATAGCAAGCAATCAGATTCTGTCTATCATTTTCTAGGATGCAATAGAAAAATGATAAGCAGAATCTGATTGGTTGAAGAAAATGAAATGATAGGCGGAATCTAATTGGTTGAAGAAAATTAAATGCTAGGCAGAATCTGATTGGTTTTAAGAAGCATTAGTAAATATACCCCTGTACTGTGAATACAGCTGTACAATTACACTACTGATCAATAAACTATACTACTGGTTTACTCCTGGGTTGTTTAGTGGCTTTGGTGGATTGTTGGTGTATACTATTTACTCTGCTTATAACATCACAGGATAGTATATACATATTCAAGAAATATAACCATGTTGGAACAGGGGCCCCTATGGAGAAAGCAGACACTAGTCACATGATTCATAGTGAATGTTATTGAACCACTACCATTGTATTGTTAGTTTTTTGCATAGAAAATGGGTGTGGCCCAGTGATGTGCAGTGAGGTAAATGGCTGGAGAGGCAAGTATAGGAGTCATATTTACACACACATACATGAGCCCAAGGGTTCATGTGGGCATTATACATAGGTGCAGCAGTATATTCTGCTGGAAAGTTTTAATCAGAGATGTGTGTACAAGGTAGGCAGGTGAGGAAGTGCTTCACCTGTCATAGACCAGTATACTCAAGAGTTTAAAAATGATAAGAAGATATTTATAATAATTTATTTGTATTTTTCTTATCATTTTTATTGTAAAAAATCTGTAGCTAACTGAAGTATGACATGAGAGGCTCAGCCTCACCTCACCGCAGATCACTAGTGTTGCCGTGTGTTACAGTGCTGTATCCACATGACAGACCTCTACTACTCATCACTCTGGGGGCATGCCCAGCACTCTGGGAGCTGCTGCAGGGGTGGAACAACTATTGGTGCAGCAGGTGCATTGCACAGGGGCCTCTGAGGACTAAGGGGCCCACTGCTGACCAGACCAGCAATGAGTTATCCACCCAACCCTCTGCAGGCCATTGAGAGCAATGTTGGATGAACAGCCCAGTGCAGAGAGCAGGGTGGGCCCCACTGCCTGAGGGCCCTGCCCCTTACCTCAGGGACTTGTGACCTTGTGTGTGCTGAACTGATAGATTAGTCCTGCCACATCTACGCACTGATGATCACAGCCTCATGCTGCCTCTAATTACTAGACAGCTGTACATATTTTTCTGATTCAATTCAGTCTGTGAATTAAAGTCAGCTCACAACCGTTGTAACTGGATCTGTCAGAGTCTGCCTGACTGAGTGCCAATCTGAGGAAAACACAAGGGGTGAGGGCCCCTGTCACAGACAGAGCAGTGGCTGCTGTGTTCCTGCCCCACTAAGGTACATGTAATTTCCCCCTGTTCTCTGCACTGTGCAGCACATTGTGCTTATACCCCTGTCACCCACAGCCTCTCCCCTCTCCCTGTCCCCCCATGTTTCTCCCTGTCACTCACCCCTAATACACATTCTACAACACAGTAGTACCCCTTATCAACATTACCCACACAATTGTACCCCTTATACACATTACCCACACATTATTGCCCCTTACACATTATGCCAAACAGTAGTATCCATTACACATTATGTCACACAGTAGTACTACCCCTTACACATGCCACACAGTAGCACCCCTTACACATTATGATACACAGAAGTACCCCTTATACATTATGGAACACAGCAGTGCCTCTTACACATTATACCACACAGGTTTACTTTCCCTTACACATTATGCCCTAAAGTAGTGCCCCTTACACATCATGCAACACAGTAATGCTCCTTACACATTATTTCAAAGGACACAATATGACAAATGAGAATGGCGCTCCTTTCTGTTCGTAATGTTCCTCAAAAAGAAAGAATTAAACAGATCATTGCGTAGTATGTTCTATATTTGTAATTACACCTCTAGTGATGGGGGGTTTCTTAAGAACGTGATGTGTAATGTATCCCTCCACAAAACATTTTCTTAAATAAGAAACATCAAAACAGCTTCCAAAAGATATCTCCTAAGGATCTTTATTCTCAGGTGGAGGGCACCTTTTGGTGGTGTAATTACCTCCAATAGGTCCCCAAAGAAGGGGGTTCGTACACACAAATACCCAGGATGGAGTGATAGAATGTTCTTCAAACTTGTGGAAATCACCTTATGGTATTATAATTACCTAGAGAAACCCCTCAAACAAATGAGGTGTATGCGTGAGAATATTTCACCAAGCAGAGGCGGATAGCATGAGATTTCTTAAAAAGCAGGTTTCTTTATTAAACTCCTCCAGAAAGTGGCATGTAAAAAATATAGGATACTCGACATAGCATAATACTGTTTTAATGGAGGTATCCACATAAAATAGACAGACAATTAAAATTTAAAAGGGGGATTCTAGTGAGCCAAAAAATGCCTACCAGATGGCAAAAGTTCAGTGCATAAAGATGTAAACTGATAAATCCTCTTAGAGTCCCAGTTACTCCTTGGGGCAAAATCAGTGATGCTCACCGATGGTAGGTCCGTTCGGTTCTCCAGGCTTCAGCCGGAAGCCTGAGGAAGGGAAACCGAAACGCGTAGCTGACGGCGGGGATATCTGGAGAACTGAATGGACCTACCATCGGTGAGCATCACTGATTTTGCCCCAAGGAGTAACCGGGACTCCATGCCTCTCCTCCAGACCTCAGTTTTAGAAATGTGCCCAGGCAGACTGGAACACTCCAGTGGAGCTCTACTTAGTTTCTCTGAAAAGACTTATGTTAGGTTTTTTATTTTCAGGGAGAACTGCTGGCAACAGTCTCCCTGCTTCGTGGGACTGAGGGGGCAGAAGTAGGAACCAACTTCCTAAAGAGTTTCATGGCTCTGCTTCTGGCTGACAGGACACCATTAGCTCCTGAAGGGAACTGAACACTAGCCGTGCCTAGATGCTCACTCCCACAGCACGCCATCACCCCCCTCACAGAGCCAGAAGTCAGAAGACAGGTGAGTGTTAGAAGACAGATCTTCAAGAAAGTGATGGCTAAAGGTACCGCGTGGCTGGCGGGAGCGCAGCGTGCCATGTTGCCCACACAAACACAGGCACTGCAGGGTGCAGGGCGTGGGCACCCTGGGCAGCATGAAACCTATGAAAACTGGCATAAATAAGGGGCATAAGTTGCTGAGGCACAGTCCTACCCCCGCCAGTATAAAAAATGACCTCATAAAAGCTGAGGAGAAACACGCCATTGAAGAGTGGAGCTTCCTCCTCAGTCAGCCAGCACACTGCTCAGCGCCATTTTCTCTCTCTCCTCAGGCTGCAGAGACAACGCTGGTCCCCCTCCACTACTGAACAAGTATCAGGGTGCAAAACAGGGGGGCCACAGTGAATTTGGTGCTATATAATTGTGTGATTAGCATTATAAAAGCGCTGCATGTCAGTGGGCATTTTGTGTTCACAGACATTGTGTTACTGGTGCTGGGTTGTGAACTGGCAAATCCTATCTGTGTCCCTCTGACAGATTTTATTGTGGGTCTGTCCCCTATAAGTCCCGGAGTGTCTGTGGTGTGGTTGTGCACGTGTGTGACATGTCTGTGGCAGGGAATCTCTTCCTCTGTCGGAGACATGTTAGAGACATATGACACCAAGAGCCTGACTGGGTGAAAGGTTACATGATAGTGTGAATCACTACTGAATCTCATATAGAAAACGGAATATAATCTGTTGAAGATGTGAATTTTTAATAGTTCTGCCTTTCATCCACAGGGACCCCTCTGGGTAACATACAAATTTGCACAAGTAGTAACAACTGATACCGACATGGACTCTGATTCCTGTGTTGACACTAGTGATTCCAGGGGAATAGGTCCTAAGTTAACAAAAAGCATTCAAAACATGTTTTAGCTATAAAGGAGTGTTAGAAGTTACGAAGCCCCCTCTTTTACCACAAGGAGAGGGTTTACTTTAGTAAAGAAGCAATGTAATTTTTCCTCCACCTCAGCAGTTGAACAGTCTCTTGGAGGGAGTCTGATTTAATCTGAAAAGAAATTTCAGATTCCCAAAAGGAATTCAGGCAGCTTACCTTTTTCCAAAAGGTGGGAGTCACCCCGCATTTTAGACAGGGCCCTGTCATAAAAGAGAAAAGGTGTTTCTCCCTGCGCCTGGAATGGCTTCACTTAAGGAGCCGACAGACTGCAAGTGAGTGAGGTGATCTATTGATGTGGCCAATGGGACATTACTCAGGCCTACCATTGTCTGTGCGTGGGTGAGTAGTGCTATTGAAAAGTGGTCAGAAAACTTGTCATTAGACATTGGCACAATAGATGGAGACGAGATACTCCTAATGTTAGGTCATATCAAAGACGCTGCTGTGTACGTACTAGAAACCATGAAATATATTGGTCTCTTGGGATCAAGAACTGCTACCATGACAGTATCGGCTCGGAGGGCGTTGTGGATTCGCCAGTGGAATGCTGATGCAGGTTCCAAAAGAAATATGGAGGCTCTCCCGTATAAAGGTGAGGCCTTGTTTGGTGATGGGCTGGATGCGTTAGTCTCGGCGGCTACCGCAGGTAAGTCGACATTCTTGCCTTCTGCTCCTGCACCAGCAAAAAAGACACATCACTCTCACATGCAGTCCTTTCAGCCCAACAAATACAAAAAGGCCAAAGGTTCCCCCTTTTTTGCAGGTAGGGGAAAATGAAAGAAGTCCGCAGCGTCTCCAGGATCCCAGGAGCAGAAGTCAACCCCTGCTCCTGCCAAATCTGAAGCATGACGCTGGGGCTCCCTTGAAGTAGTCCGCTCAGGTGGGAGCACGTCTGAAACTTTTCAGCCAAATCTGGATTCAATTTGGCCTGGACCCATGGGTCTCACAAATAGTGTCCCATGGGTACAAACTAGAGTTTCAAGACGTTCCCCCATGCCGATTTTTCAAATCGACCTTGCCAGCTTTTCTTCCAGGAAGAGAGGCAGTAACAACGGCAATTCAAAAATTATGTCAGGATCAGGTCATTGTCCTGGTACCCTTGTCACAGCAAGGAGAAGGTTTTTTTTCAAGCCTCTTCGTAGTTCCCAAGCCGGACGGCTCGGTCAGACCGATTTTAAACCTGAAAAATCTGAATCTCTACCTGAAAAGGTTCAAGTTCAAGATGGAATCCCTGAGGGTAGTGATTTCCAGTCTGGAGTAGGGGGACTTCATGGTGTCAGTAGACATAAAGGATGCTTTCTTGCATGTTCCCATTTATCCTCCTCACCAAGCTTATCTGAGATTCGCAGTACAGGATTGCCATTACCAGTTCCAGACATTGCCGTTCGGACTCTCCACGGCACCGAGGGTATTCACCAAGGTGATGGCAGAGATGATGGTCCTCCTTCATCAAATAGGAGTCAATAGAATTCCTTATCTGGATGATCTCCTGATAAAAGCGAGATCCAGGGAACAGTTGGTGCAGAACATCGCACTCTCCCTGTCAATACTCCAACAACACGGTTGGATCATGAATTTTCCAAAGTCGCAGTTGGAACCGACGACATGATTGTCCTTTTCAGGGATGATTCTGGACACAGAATTATGGAGAGTATTTCTTCCAGTGGAAAAGGCTCTGGAAATCCAGAAAATGGTTAAACAAATATTGAAACCAACAAGCGTGTCGATCCATCAATGCATTCAGTTGTTGGGGAAAATGGTAGCGGCCTATGAGGCCATACAGTTTGGCCGATTTCATGCCAGAGTATACCAGTGGGACCTGTTGGACAAGTGGTCCGGATCCCACCTACACATGAACCGGAAAATAATCCTGTCCCCCAAAGCCAGGATTTCGCTCCTGTGGTGGCTACACAATTCTCACCTGCTAGAGGGACGTAGGTTTGGGATTCACGACTGGGTCCTAATAACCACGGATGCAAGTCTCCGAGGCTAGGGAGCTGTCACACAGGGGGAAATGTAAAATGGTCAAGTCAGGAAGCCTGCCTTCACATAAACGTTCTGGAATTGAGAGCCATTTACAATGGCCTTCTACAAGCGGTACATATTCTTCAAGATCATCCCGTGCATATCCAGTCAGACAATGTAACAGCAGTCGCGTACATAAACAGGCAAGGCAGAATGAAAAGCAGAGCGGAAATGGCAGAGGTGACAAGGATTCTCCTCTGGGCAGAAAGACATGTTAGAGCTCTGTCACAATTTTCATTCCGGGCGTGGACAACTGGGAAGCAGACTTCCTCAGCAGACACAATCTCCATCCAGGAGAGTGGGGCCTCCACCAAGAAGTCTTCGCAGAGGTGACAAGTCTTTGGGGAGTTCCTCAAGTAGACATGATGGCATCTCGTCTAAATAAGAAGCTTCAGAGATATTGTTCCAGGTCGAGAGACCCTCAAGCAATAGCAGTGGATGCACTGGTGACCCAGTGGGTGTTTCGGTTGGTATATGTTTTCCCTTCACTTCCACTGATTCCAAAAGTTCTCAAAATAATAAGAAGAACAAGAGTTTGAGCAATCGTCATGGCCCCAGACTGGCCAAGGAGGGCTTGGTATCCAGATCTTCAGGAGTTGCTCATAGAAGATCCTTGTCCTCTTCCTCCTCGAGAGGACCTACTACAGCAATGCCAAAACGTGAAAGCCAGGCCAAAATTAAAACTCCCCGATCAAAGACCGCTACACTAGGAAAAACCTCAGAAGACACAGAAAAAACCCTAGAGCAATAGAATAGATAGGGCTGAAGTGCTGCTCTCACCCTAGGGCAACCCATCAGAGCCTGAGAAAGCTCAAAAGACTAGGTAGGGTAAGACAGGCCGCGAAGCGTGGAGTGAAAGAACATACCCACAAGGGCAAAAGCCATAGCAGCCTCGGACCTACCATTCATCTAAGGAGTCCCAACAAAGCAAGCAAACAATGCTCCAAAGACACCCCAGGGAAGCGTCCCTAACCTTATGGGGGGACACTAAATTATCAAGGAGACCCGCCCCATGGGGACGGTCCTACAATGCAAAAACGAAGGAAACCAACAATGATCGGATCTGTGTAAACCTGACCTTACCCAAACACTCCTAAAGAAGACCACGTAACTTATGAACGACGCCAGACGTAAGGAAGTGCGGAGAAAAACCTCACCGAAAACAAAAATATATGTGGGCCAATGAAGGGGGAAATAACAAAAAATGGAGCAATTACTGTGGGACCGGGAGCTGAAAGGACGACGGAAAGTAAAAAAGAGGAATATCTCAAAAACTGGAACAAGAAAAACAGGGGCTGAATGGGAAAGACCGCACATGTAAAAAAAACGCAGAAACGCAAACCTTGAAAACGCAAGGAACTAGGGTGAACTGGAAGAAAGGGAAAGGCGGATACAATAACCAGCTGGGCCGGAGGGCCCAAGGACCCGCTGTCCTAACCTCACGAAATAGCAGCATAGATAACCACCCAGGTGGGGAGACAAACGCTAAATGAAGCAAAAACTTACAGATCGTGGACTAGGAACAAATAGTTAACTACGTCATGACAGTCGGCCAGTCTGGCATCGGCGCAGCAATTCAAAAAGACCAAGAAACCCCGGACTCACTGATGAAAATAACTATTAGCATTACCGCCAATGCCCCCAACTTTTATTGTTCAATCAAAAGCCTACCCCATGATAACCGTAAGGGTGAACATGTAGACATATGCACCCTTCCTAATCTTGTACCTCAGATGTTTACGCAAACCCCTAATAACTGCCGTGGTCGCGCAAGGGACCATCCCATTACACAAGAGAGGTAAGGCTGCAACGGCAGCGCCCCGCCCCACGGCTGGCCGATCGTACTAGCGAATGCAATGTGAAAATGAGCCTAGCCAAGGTCTGCGGGTGCCAAGGGGACCCGTAAGAACCCGTGTTGGAGGAAGAATTTGAAGAAAAACTGGAGGAAGAAGAATAACTAACAACATGCTCACTGGTTCCAGAAAGACCTCCGGCACCATCAGCCACGGTGGAGGGACCAGGCATCTCCTCTTCAGGGACCCTGGATCCCCCAGCTTCATCCGTTCCATAAGGACCGCTCCTCTGCGTCGATGACAACTCTCTCACGAAGTGGAAGCAGGTTCAGCAGCAGGCTCGGAGGACACCACACGAGGAGAAATGCCAAGCGCTTCACCGACACCTAATGGGGAGACAGAAGAAGGGGGCGGGGGGGAAACAAACCCAGCGGAAGCCGAGGGGGGCTGGAGGCGGTGGGGGGGTGTAAAAGTGGCGAGCATGGCACTGTGACTGAAAACAATATGTAAGGACCCAGGGCTGGCCAGCAGGTGGCGCATTCGCCACCGGAGACAAGCCTCCGGACGGAGGCAGCAGGATCTGGGAAACAGGGAGTGCACCCGGATGACTCCCAAATGACAGCCGGTCAGTGAGAAGTGGGGACCCAAAGGCAGCAGGGGCAGCCATTGATACGCCATCACAGGGAAGCAGCACACTGGACACACCACCAGTAGCAAGTGGCAGCCCAGCAACTGCGTCCCCCGCTGCACCCTGAACCAGGGAGGGGAAGGAAAGGCCACTCACCAGCCAGGCACCTGCAGGAGAGCCCACCAGCCAGGCACCTGCAGGAGAGCCCACCACAGGGATCCCATCGCCCGAGGCGCCAGCCAGGCCTGCAAAGGAAACCCACGCCGGGGGGAGCGCCAGCACAGCCAGAGCCCCATCCACGGCGCACGCGGCCGTGAAGCTGCGCCCACCGCCAGACGCAGCGGCCAGAGGAGGTGAGCGGCTGACAGCGGAGGGCCCAGGCAGCGACCCGGAGGGCACCACAGACAAGGCAGGAGGGGAGCGGACAAACCGGACACGAGGCAGCCGACAACCCGCAGCGGTAAGCGGGCGAGTGGCCTCGGCCAGGCGGCGGGGGCAGACCTACGCGGGGGAGGGGCACGGTGGCAGGAAAGGGAATGAGGGCAGCGAACAGCAGTAGGGGAAAAGGCAGGGGGAGAGAGGCAGCAAGTGCGCAGCAAACACAATTGCATAGAGAACACAATATATATAGTTGCTAGGCAACAAGAGAGAAGCAAAGTATACCACTGAACAAAGTACACAATGATACTGAGCTGCTGGTAACAAGAGAACAAAAAAAACACAGAAGGCACAGCACACAATGATACTTAGCTGCTTCCAAATGGCAAAGAGAAAGATGGCCCCCAGGACCTGCCTATTCATACTGTATTATACACTCCTCCCACAATCTCTCTAATAGGCAGACAAAAACACCTGACCCAAAATGACATCACTAAGCTAGCACTGCCCTGTCTTTAACCCATTAGTCACAAAAACTAGGGCGCTTATGTGGTCTTTATGCTTAGGCAGCCTTCAGCTTGCTTGATGTAAGTATATCCGAAAAACAGCGTATGGTAGTAGAAGTAGTTTTACCCCACCTGATGATTCTTTTGGTGAAGTATCTTGTCTCTGTGGAGTATAATACTCCAGTCCCTGTGCCTGTTTGGACAATTCTGCCCAAAAGAGTTGGTAGAAGCTAAAACAGTATAGCAATTACACATACTTGGGATTAACATAACAATATATTTACAAAAACAAAGTTTCAAATAGGTTTTGAGGTTATTATAAGTTTAAAAGGGGGGCAGATGGGTGGTTCTTATCTGAAATCAAATTCTATGTTTTCAGAAAATGTTTGGCATAATTAAATAGTTTACATTGTTTGTTATCTCTCTAGTTATATTACAGGTATTATTTACAGCTCTCAAGCATCATTATTTTATTGCCCTTAGAAAAAGTATTTTATGGATTTATTTTCTTTTACAAAAGTTTTCTTTTGTCAAGTATATTAATTGATCATCTATCCTCATAAAGGTAAAACTTTTGATCTGTAAAGCCATTCAGAGTTACATGTCTAATGAAACTTTGACTGTCATGCACCAAAGAATCAACTGTTACCAAGTGCATTTAATTACAACTTCCATTATTTTTTATTTGCACTGCCTGAACAGTCAGTAAAGTGGTGGGTTCAGCTGCATTTGCTGTAGGACTGTAATTAATTAGTGCTTTTAAATACTAGGGGAAGCCATAACGATCACTGCGCCATTCAGGTTATTAAATGTTTACCCCTTACTTGCTACCATTATCAAAACAATTTACTGTATTTTTGATATTGATGACATTAAAATAAAAATGCATAATTAAGATAATATACTAAATATTTTATTTCAGAGATGGCATATTTAAATTAACAATATGAGGCTATAAAACTCTGCAATACAAATGATTGCTGATCATTAAACAATAATTACTAATGCTATCACTAACATAATAATAAATTATTTGTTCTTACACAAGAATGATAAGCATAACAATTTACTATCTTTTTTTATGTAATGACCTATAAATGTCTTTTTTAACTATTTAATTAGATGTGCAGTGATTAACATTAGATGTTTAAGGTACACTCTAGTGAGATATTACTATCATAGATTCTATCTATAATCCATGCTAAGGATTAAATGAAACATCTGTATATACATAAATCATCATAACACTGTTGTCCACTACATTAATGACAAACCGCACATTCATAATTTCATTCAGTTTGAATAAACTGTGCCCTTGTTTTTAACAGCAATTAGCATATGTGTGGTGTTAATTAACACGTGTAGGAACAAATGCTTACATCTTTGTTCGGGTGGTCTTCAGTATGCCGGCGGTCGGGCTCCCGGCGACCAGCATACCGGCGCCGGTAGCCCGACAGCCGGCATACCGACACTTATTCTCCCTCGTGGGGGTCCACGACCCCCCTGGAGGGAGAATAAAATAGTGTGGCGCGCGTAGCGTGGCGAGTGCAGCGAGCCCGCAAGGGGCTCATTTGCGCTCGCCACACTGTCGGTAAGCCGGCGGCCGGCCTCCCGGCGCCGGTATGCTGGTCGCCGGGAGGCCGGCCGCCGGCAGATCGTAGTGAACCCCTTTGTTCAGCAGGGCACAAAGAGTTTTTGGATTTCAGTGTTATTGTTATGGTTGGAAGGTTTAACAAATCAGACTGGTGGAACAATTGTAAATATTTTTCATACAATTTACAGATAGCTGCATTTTACATTTTGTTTATTTACCTTAAGATTTATTTTCAATTTATTAATTTGACAGTTATTTATATTGATTCTACATACTGCATGGCCCACTCCAGAAGTTATTTACAGCAGTTCCTGTTCCATTGGAGGTTACTATCTAAATTATCCACTGTATGGGCACCTTCAATCTACCAGCAAACCTACTAGTACTGCATGTCTTTAGTCTGTGGGAATAAAAATTTAGCAACCATAGCAAACCCACACAAACATAGGAAGAATATATTAAGTCCACACAGGGGCAAATTAATATTAGACAAATGTTATGACACAGCACTTAATGCCAAGTACAAAGACACACCACACTGACATCCTTATGTTCATTTAAAAAACAAAAAATACATACTGTACTGAGCATGTGCACAGCTACGGATATAGATGTCAGCTATTGCAGAGTGGAGTGGGCATTTGTGGGACAAACTCCGGTAAAATAATAGGTGCCATCTCTGGATCTATTAATATGTATTTATCAGCAATGAATACACCCATGCATCAGTAGTGAGATATTGAAAACATGCACTGTGAGGGTCCCCTAAGGGCTGAATTAGGAAAACACTGCCTTAAAGTATTTAGCCCTGTTCTAAACTGTCCATGGTCGTGTGAAATAAGGACATGGGAATCCTGCTGTAGTTTGACCAACCCAGCCGATCATAGCCCGGTACAGGGTGCATATTTTGCTCATTTACTTTGTCCTTTCACCACACTGCTCTTGGTTGGAAGCACAGGGATGTTCAGAATTATCACTGCACTATACAGCAGCTAGAGATGTGCGCCGACCCCTATGTTTTGGTTTTGGACCTGTATTAACTTTGCGTTTTGGTTTTTCCAACACCACTCTCATGTGTTTTTGATCTTTTAAAAATGGATCAAAACAGCTAAAATTACATAATTTGGGCCTTTTTTGTTAATATGGTATTATTAACCTCATTCACATTAATTTCCAGTCATTTTCAGTCAATTTTGACCAGCTCACAATATTGTTTTCATCCAGTTTAGGCAAAAAAAGGTTGCACTGAGCTAGCTTTCTGACTAAGCTAAGTGACAACAGTGGTTGGCACAAACACGTGGCAGTTCAATATCAAACATGCACATCTAGGAAAAAGAGTGCCACTGCAGCGGCAAACAGGATGGCAGTTTAATAAACTTAACTACACCAAAGAAAGTAATCAACAATGTTTCCATTAATCAAGAACTAGATTAGAAGGAAGGTAGGATTGATTGATTGATTGATTTGTAAGTTATTTAAATGTAATTGTTTGAATCTGAAAATCTTTAATCAATGGGGCATTGGGGATGGTAATAATTGAAAAATCTGGCCTTTTCTCTCCTCAATTGAGAAAAAAAGAAAGAAAGAAAGAAGGAAAGAAAGAAGGAAAGAAAGAAAGAAAGAAAGAAAGAAAGAAAGAAAGAAAGAAAGAAAGAAAGAAAGAAAGAAAGAAAGAAAGAAAGAATGATTAGGGTGTTAATTGAATTTCATTGTTTGATAGATTAAGACAATATATAAGGGAGACGGAGGGAAGTTTTGCACACATTAAGTTTGGTGGTTCAGAATTTTTTGTAAAAGATTGCAACAGTTGCAAGAACAGTTCAATTTGCCACCAACTGAAGCAAGTAGTCCAGGAAAACTAAAGCAATTATCCCTTCATTTTGGGCAAAAAATTTCTTCAGAAGCTTATAAAGAATTTCTAGCTCAGGAATCATTGCTGAATAACATATCCAGAATCAGGCAAAATCGGAGCATGGGAACCCCCCAAAAACTGATTAAAAAATTGAGGTCTACCTGTTGTGAATTTTATAAAATTTGATGTTTGTGAATATTATTTTATATTGTGTGTATCATTACTTATAATTTGTGTTTTCCTTTTGTATCAGAATTTTTTTTGTGTTTAAGAGTGGAGACCATTGAATTTTGAGTGATTTTTACGGGTACATTTGATAGTGGACAAGAGGTAGTTAATATTTTGTAAAAAGGAGCAGATGGTATAAATGAAGCCAGCCTCAGCTGTGGAAGTTATGTTGATGCAGTTGCTGCAAAAATTGTTCACGTTGCATGTCAGAAGATACTGTATTTACAGATAAAAAGAACATTGAAATAAATGACACACCAGAATTGAAGCAATACCAAGAAAAAGTGCTCATTTAAATGAAGGCCCAATTTGTTTGCTTGGTCACTGCTTGGTTTGCGACACCTTTGTTGACTTTTCTTCTAAACATATATCTAAATCAGAACATGTGAAAGTAAGAACGACAGAGTTTTTTTTAAAGCCATAAGTGCTGTGAAAGCAGCTGTGATAAGTGGTCATTTAAGGTAAGAGGCCGTTTGGCAAATTATCTTAGTGATCTTCATGCTGCTGATTGCATATACCATCACACCTGCAGCATCAGTTTTCAAAGTGGAAAAAAGTTTCCTTGCAAATTCCTTCAAAAAGTCTTTGAAGAAAGAGAGACCATTTGATGAAGAACAATACCACCCATTCCTTCAGGTATGTGTACTTACTTCAAAGAGAATGATGAAGAACAATTGCTGATTGGAAACCTAATTTCCAAAATGGAGGAATATCTTCAAGGGAGTCAGAGCTGTGTCTATGAATGTAGGCACATGAAGAGAAAACTTTATGGAGAGAAAATTATAATTGAAGGAGGGAAGACAGATGTGGTAACTCTATGGGAGACTACCAACAAAATTCTTCGAAGTTATCATCAAAAGTTGAAAGAATGTAATATTGAGCTGCAGAACATTTACTTAATAGAAGCTACATCAAGAATAATCAGGTGGGTGATTCTCCAGAAAGTTAACATAAAGTCCTGTGCATCACACACTTTTATTTGTTTTCTTTTAAACTGGTCTGTTAAGAAATTGTTCTTATATGAAAACTTAGGGGGTCATTCTGACCCGATCGCATGCTGCACTGCTTCACAGCCATGTGATCGGGTCAGAACTGCGCATGTGCAGCGGCTGCATTGCGCACGCATGTCATTGGCCAGCGACGGCCGTCGCAGGGCAACGACAGGGACAGCGACGAAAGCGATCGCAGCGGAGATCGCAAGAAGATTGACAGGTGGATGGCGTTCTGGGGTGGATACTCACCATTTTCTGGGAGTGGTGAGTCCAATGCAGGCATGTCCAGGTGTTTGCAGGGCGGGTGTCTGACGTCAAATCCAGGATCAGTCATGCTGAAGACATCGCAGCTGGTGAGTATGTCAGGACCTACTTAGAAACTGCAAAAAATATTTTTGCATAGCAGGGCTGCGCAAGCGTTTGCAGCCTTGCTATGTAAAAAATCCCTCCCCAATAGGTGGCGACTAGTTGATCGCACGGGCTGCAAAAAGCAGCTTTGTGCGATCAACTCAGTACGAGGGCCTTAGTTGCTTAGTAACAATGCCTTACCCTATAACTTAGACCCACTAAAATCTTGGTATTTTGGAGAAGTATGTTGTTTGAATTTGTGTAGCTGTCATCATGCATCAAGGAGAATCGCCCAAAAGTGAGTTAAAGTCCCTCGACTCTTCTAGAGTAGATGTGTACAGTATCCTTCTCCAAGTGACTTTACTGAAGAAAGTGATTTGGTTTCCATTCCTAGCAGTTTTAAATTACTGTTATCAAAATAATTTGTGAGAAAGTCTCTTTCTATGAAAATTGGTTGCCATAGCATTATGCAAGGTATCAATCCTCAAGGATTACTATGTCCACTACATATAGGTTTATCTGTTCAGCTGCACAACAACCTTAGATCAAGATACCTTATTGACATTCCCCTCTGTCTTGGTCATTGTTCATCATATTCAGACGTAGAAGATCTTAAGAAATGCTGCAGTATCAGGCATCTATGCCTCTTTGTATGTGGCAGAAAGCACTGCAGTGTGACAGTGGATTTCCAATGATCGAGGACCTGGCCCATAGAAAACACACTACCTAGACCAGTAGGAATGTTAATATCTACCCGTGCATGAAGTTTGTCAGCAAGAAAGATCACTTCTTGGCTAATGAAAACAACAATCAATCAATGATTTCCCTTAAAGGTGAGATGTTGAAGGGTGTAACAGATAGGTAAGCTGAGGTGGACATCATTCATGCTGCAGTCTCATCATCAGAAATTGCAGGTATAACAGTAATTGTGGAAGAAGCTGGTTTGCTGATTTTGCTTCTGGAGAGAGACAGTGGTTTCAAGTTGTACTATCACAGTGACATAAAATAGGGACCATCTATGATATCCTCTGTACTCAACCACTGGTTGGGTCGTGACATCTGCAAGTTTCCCCTATTTCTGCAAGCTGTCACTGGCTGTGATGTCACACCCAGATATTTTTTTTCACATCTGACAATATCCTGTGGATTCACAGTGCTCATATTTATGAATAAAATGCGGCACAGCACCTATTGAGCTTTAATGAACACACAATTTGTTCAAAATTAATTTCTTTTTCAGAAATGACAACTCACACTGCAGCGTCACAGTGCTTATATTTATGAGCACAGTGGGGTACGGCACATACTGCACACACAAGTTGTACAATTTGTTTCCCCACAAATTATGAAAACTTCACCAAAAACTTTTGCGGGCACCAGGGTACACTATGCACAAAAAATGGTTAATGCTGCCCTGGAGTAGCATGCATACTAAGCAGTGTCAAAAAATACCAGTGTGCACCAAGGGTTAATGCTGCCTTATATGGAGCTCTGAGTTGCAATGTAGTTAGTGACAAAAAAAGAAAAAAAATGACATGTGCACTGTGCACTAAGGGTAAATACTGCCCCTGTTAATAGGAGGCTCTGGCAGTGACACAAAAAAGACACCAGCAGTGTGCTGCTGTGCACCAAAGTGCTGCAGTTAAGTTACAGCACCAGTGTGACAAAAATGCAAGTACTGTGATCTATTGATATCCTAACCTGCACTATAATTGATCACTGGATCAATTGAGATTCAATGTATTTATATTCTAAGTAATAGAGCTCAAATTATTTTAAAACTTAACTTTTATTTTGTCTAATTAAAATGAAGTAAAAGCAAGCAAAGTGTAGTGTAAATTGTGAGAAGAGAAAGAAATTATGTCAAATAGTGAATAAAATAGAATTAATGCTCAGTTAGATCTCTTATTTTGTTGTCTATTAATTTATAGTTATATTTGACCAAAATATCAATGACCAGTTCAATTAAATTGTTGCATAAATGCATATATGATAGAACATGGTATAATTTATATAATAATGTATTATCACAGTGAACTATTTTCAGTAGTGTCCCTCACAGTGAACTATACAATTACATTTATATTTATTAACCACTATGGTCTGTTGTGAGAACATGATGAATGTGACACATATGTTATATGCCAACAGATGTAAAATGATAGTTTTTGTGGTTATACCACTAAGTAATAATGGATAGGGTCAATAATTTATATCCAAGTATCACTGAAAATGTAACAAATTAGCTATTATGTTGTAACAAACATTCAGTTTGTTGCAAGTAATCCTCTGAATACTGTTTGACTGTACAAGAGTCCTTTGCGGTCAGAGGTATTATATTAAATCTTTTTATCATGTCAACCTTTGACCCTGTTGACCTAATGCATATCTACCATTAGTGATAGACCTATTGACTGTAGACCTTTTTAGTGTGCATCTATAGTTCGGATACCGTGCCCCATATAGGGATACATTTTCTTTTTTCTGGTCTTGTAATGATTTTATTCCTGGGTGCACTTCCTCCTGATACATACAAATAAATATATTTTTTATTAAATGACTATAACATATAAATTGGAATGGACGATTACTATGGTTTATTAACTAAGTTCTGTGCGGACACTTCTGTGTGTACTACTATAAAAAATAAAAAATATTGTTTTGCTAATTGCCTACATTCATCTAGCTCAGCCAGTATATTAAGTTGACTAGGGATACTGTATGTCAAACAGTGACTCCTTGCTTAAAAGCTTCCTTGGCAGCACCAGTGTGACTCTGCATGTGCAGTGTTGTGCACCAGAAAAGGACTGACAGTCTAGTGTGTGCTCTCTTTCTGGTGGCCCTGTGTGAAATGGTGCCCAAATCACTACGGGAAGGACTCATATAGAATCTAAAACCCATTAGATCCGACGACAGGATAATGATGTTTTGCCTCAATTTGGAATCTGAGCCTAGCAGTAAAACCCAAGGCATGGCTCAGATTTCCTTGAATCCTGGAAGTTTGAGTTTGATTTTCTGAGAACCGAGCCTGCTCATCTCTAATTTCTATATGAATTAATTTTCACATACAGTATACAGTACCCACTGTATGAGATGTGCCATGTTATTTCCCCAGTACACAAGAGAGTATTTTGTATGAGTGCGAGCTGGGGTATCCAGAGATACTGTATCATTGCAAGTATCAGAGCCGTTACTAGGTGTGTGCCGATGGTGCCTTGCCCACCACGCAAATGCACTGAGGGCGCACCATCGAGCATCACACCCGCACGGCCGCTAGCTCCAAGTCCAGACTCACTACTTTAGGCGACGCCGCCTGTGTCCCACTGACGGTGGTGCCGCCTGCGTCCTGCTGAAGCCGCTGCCACCCGGCCGACTGTGTCCTGCTGCTGAAGCCGCCGCCCGCCTGTGTCCCGCTGAAGCCGCCGCCTGCTCACCTGTGTCCCGCTAAAGCCGCCACCTGCCCACCTGTGTCCATCTTAAGCCGCCACTGCTGCTGAGGTCCCGGCAGCGCTGCGGCTGAGTTTCTCTGCCTGTGAAGTGGACAGTCTGTCAGGAGGAGTCAGGAGCCGGCAACAGCGCTGGAAGAACGTACACATCATGTAAGATTCTACAGACATTACACTACACTACACTACAGTACATTACACTATACTACACTACACTATACTACAGTACACTACATTATATTACACTACACTATACTACAGTACACTACACTATATTACAATACACTTCACTACACTATATTACACTACACTTCAGTACAGTACACTACACTACAGTATATTACACTACACTTCACTACACTACACAACAGTACACTTCACTACACTTAACTACACTACACTACACTCTAAGGGTAGGGGTGGTCTAAGGGGGAATCTGCCTGCCATAATGTGTAAAAGGGGGACCTATCCTGACGTAACGTGTAAAAGGGGGACTCTGTCTGCTGTAATGTGTAAAAGGTGGACGCTATTTGCCGTAATGTGTAAAAAGGGGACGCTGTCTGCCGTAATGTGTAAAAAGGGGACTCTGCCGTAATGTGTAAAAAGGGGACTCTGTCTGCCGTAATGTGTAAAAAAGGGGACACTGTCTGCCATAATGTGAAAAAAGGGTACGCTGTCTGCCGTAATGTGTAAAAAGGGCACGCTGTCTGCCGTAATGTGTAAAAAGGAGGAGCTGTCTGCCGTAATGTGTAAAAAGGGGATGCTGTCTGCCGTAATGTGTAAAAGGGGGACGCTGTCTGCCGTAATGTGTAAAAAGGGGGACGCTGTCTGCCATAATGTGTAAAAAGGGGAATCTGTCCGCCGTAATGTGGAAAAGGGGCTCTACCTCGTGTAGTAGCGCTACTGTGCAGTGTAATTTGAATAATGGAGACTACTGTTCACCATTATATGAATTGGTATTATTTTGTGGCCACACCCCTTCCCTGTGAAGCCATGCCCCTATATTTTTTGCACGCGCCTACGGTGCACACTGCTGCCAGTTTACATTAAGGGGGGGGGTTTCTTGCACACAGTGCTAAAATGTCTAGTTATGGCACTGGCAAGCAGCACAATTACAACACTGAAGAGGTTTAATGAAAGAAAGCAGCAATATGCCAGATCTACCAAAAAAAAAAAAAAGCAAAATCAACCATTTCTGTAAGGTGGACGGGTCATTTTTATTAATAATGTCCAAGGGGGTAATTCTAAGTTGATCGCAGCAGGAATTTTGATAGCAATTGGGCAAAACAATGTGCACTGCAGGGGAGGCAGATATAACATGCGTAGAGAGAGTAAGATTTGGGTGGGTTATTTTGTTTCTGTGCAGGGTAAATACTGGCTGCTTTATTTTTACATTGCAAATTAGATTGCAGATTGAACACACCCCACCCAAATCTAACTCTCTCTGCACATGTTATATCTGCCTCCCTTGCAGTGCACATGGGCCCTCATTCCGAGTTGTTCGCTCGCTAGCCGCTTTTCGCAGCAGTACACACGCTAAGCCGCCGCCCTCTGGGAGTGTATCTTAGCTTAGCAGAATTGCGAACGAAGTATTCGCAATATTGCGAAAAGATTTTTCTGTGCAGTTTCTAGAGATGAGCGGGTTCGGTTTCTTTGAATCCGAACCCGCACGAACTTCACTTTTTTTTCCACGGGTCCGAGCGACTCGGATCTTCCCGCCTTGCTCGGTTAACCCGAGCGCGCCCGAACGTCATCATGACGCTGTCGGATTCTCGCGAGGCTCGGATTCTATCGCGAGACTCGGATTCTATATAAGGAGCCGCGCGTCGCCGCCATTTTCACTCGTGCATTGAGATTGATAGGGAGAGGACGTGTCTGGCGTCCTCTCCATTAGAATAGAGATAGATAGATTAGATAGAGAGAGATTGTGCAGAGTCGCAGACAGAGTTAGTTTACCACAGTCAGTGACCAGTGCAGTTGCTAGTTAACTTTTATTTAATATAATATATCCGTTCACTTCTCTCTGCTATATCCGTTCTCTGCCTGAAAAAAAAAACGATACACAGCACAGTCAGTCACACAGTGTGACTCAGTCTGTGTGCACTCAGCTCAGCCCAGTGTGCTGCACAGTCATCAATGTATAAATTAAAAGCTTATAATTAATTGTGGGGGAGACTGGGGAGCACTGCAGGTTGTTAGCAGGAGCCAGGAGTACAATTATATTAATTAACAGTGCACACTTTTGCTGCAGGAGTGGTGACCAGTGCCTGACCACCAGTATAGTATTGTTGTATACTACTAATATCTCTTTAAATATCAACCAGTCTATATTAGCAGCAGACACAGTACAGTGCGGTAGTTCACGGCTGTGGCTACCTCTGTGTCGGCACACGGCAGGCAGTCCGTCCGACCAGAATTGTATTATTTATTATTATATACCTACCACCTAACCGTGGTTTTTTTTTCATTCTTTATACCGTCATAGTGTCATCCTAATTGTTACGAGTATACTACTATCTCTTTATCAACCAGTGTACAGTGCGGTAGTTCACGGCTGTGGCTACCTCTGTGTCGGCACACGGCAGGCAGTCCGTCCGACCAGAATTGTATTATTTATTATTATATACCTACCACCTAACCGTGGTTTTTTTTTCATTCTTTATACCGTCATAGTGTCATCCTAATTGTTACGAGTATACTACTATCTCTTTATCAACCAGTGTACAGTGCGGTAGTTCACGGCTGTGGCTACCTCTGTGTCGGCACACGGCAGGCAGTCCGTCCGACCAGAATTGTATTATTTATTATTATATACCTACCACCTAACCGTGGTTTTTTTTTCATTCTTTATACCGTCATAGTGTCATCCTAATTGTTACGAGTATACTACTATCTCTTTATCAACCAGTGTACAGTGCGGTAGTTCACGGCTGTGGCTACCTCTGTGTCGGCACACGGCAGGCAGTCCGTCCGACCAGAATTGTATTATTTATTATTATATACCTACCACCTAACCGTGGTTTTTTTTTCATTCTTTATACCGTCATAGTGTCATCCTAATTGTTACGAGTATACTACTATCTCTTTATCAACCAGTGTACAGTGCGGTAGTTCACGGCTGTGGCTACCTCTGTGTCGGCACACGGCAGGCAGTCCGTCCGACCAGAATTGTATTATTTATTATTATATACCTACCACCTAACCGTGGTTTTTTTTTCATTCTTTATACCGTCATAGTGTCATCCTAATTGTTACGAGTATACTACTATCTCTTTATCAACCAGTGTACAGTGCGGTAGTTCACGGCTGTGGCTACCTCTGTGTCGGCACACGGCAGGCAGTCCGTCCGACCAGAATTGTATTATTTATTATTATATACCTACCACCTAACCGTGGTTTTTTTTTCATTCTTTATACCGTCATAGTGTCATCCTAATTGTTACGAGTATACTACTATCTCTTTATCAACCAGTGTACAGTGCGGTAGTTCACGGCTGTGGCTACCTCTGTGTCGGCAGTCGGCAGGCAGTCCGTCCATCCATAATTGTATTATTATTATAATATATACCACCTAACCGTGGTTTTTTTTTCATTCTTTATACCGTCGTCATAGTGTCATACTAGTTGTTACGAGTATACTACTATCTCTTTATCAACCAGTGTACAGTGCGGTAGTTCACGGCTGTGGCTACCTCTGTGTCGGCAGTCGGCAGGCAGTCCGTCCATCCATAATTGTATTATTATTATAATATATACCACCTAACCGTGGTTTTTTTTTCATTCTTTATACCGTCGTCATAGTGTCATACTAGTTGTTACGAGTATACTACTATCTCTTTATCAACCAGTGTACAGTGCGGTAGTTCACGGCTGTGGCTACCTCTGTGTCGGCAGTCGGCAGGCAGTCCGTCCATCCATAATTGTATTATTATTATAATATATACCACCTAACCGTGGTTTTTTTATACCACCTAACCGTGGCAGTCCGTCCATAATTGTATACTAGTATCCAATCCATCCATCTCCATTGTTTACCTGAGGTGCCTTTTAGTTCTGCCTATAAAATATGGAGAACAAAAAAGTTGAGGTTCCAAAATTAGGGAAAGATCAAGATCCACTTCCACCTCGTGCTGAAGCTGCTGCCACTAGTCATGGCCGAGACGATGAAATGCCAGCAACGTCGTCTGCCAAGGCCGATGCCCAATGTCATAGTACAGAGCATGTCAAATCCAAAACACCAAATATCAGAAAAAAAAGGACTCCAAAACCTAAAATAAAATTGTCGGAGGAGAAGCGTAAACTTGCCAATATGCCATTTACCACACGGAGTGGCAAGGAACGGCTGAGGCCCTGGCCTATGTTCATGGCTAGTGGTTCAGCTTCACATGAGGATGGAAGCACTCAGCCTCTCGCTAGAAAACTGAAAAGACTCAAGCTGGCAAAAGCACCGCAAAGAACTGTGCGTTCTTTGAAATCCCAAATCCACAAGGAGAGTCCAATTGTGTCGTTTGCGATGCCTGACCTTCCCAACACTGGACGTGAAGAGCATGCGCCTTCCACTATTTGCATGCCCCCTGCAAGTGCTGGAAGGAGCACCCGCAGTCCAGTTCCTGATAGTCAGATTGAAGATGTCAGTGTTGAAGTACACCAGGATGAGGAGGATATGGGTGTTGCTGGCGCTGGGGAGGAAATTGACCAGGAGGATTCTGATGGTGAGGTGGTTTGTTTAAGTCAGGCACCCGGGGAGACACCTGTTGTCCGTGGGAGGAATATGGCCGTTGACATGCCAGGTGAAAATACCAAAAAAATCAGCTCTTCGGTGTGGAGGTATTTCACCAGAAATGCGGACAACAGGTGTCAAGCCGTGTGTTCCCTTTGTCAAGCTGTAATAAGTAGGGGTAAGGACGTTAACCACCTCGGAACATCCTCCCTTATACGTCACCTGCAGCGCATTCATAATAAGTCAGTGACAAGTTCAAAAACTTTGGGTGACAGCGGAAGCAGTCCACTGACCAGTAAATCCCTTCCTCTTGTAACCAAGCTCACGCAAACCACCCCACCAACTCCCTCAGTGTCAATTTCCTCCTTCCCCAGGAATGCCAATAGTCCTGCAGGCCATGTCACTGGCAAGTCTGACGAGTCCTCTCCTGCCTGGGATTCCTCCGATGCATCCTTGCGTGTAACGCCTACTGCTGCTGGCGCTGCTGTTGTTGCCGCTGGGAGTCGATGGTCATCCCAGAGGGGAAGTCGTAAGCCCACTTGTACTACTTCCAGTAAGCAATTGACTGTTCAACAGTCCTTTGCGAGGAAGATGAAATATCACAGCAGTCATCCTACTGCAAAGCGGATAACTGAGTCCTTGACAACTATGTTGGTGTTAGACGTGCGTCCGGTATCCGCCGTTAGTTCACAGGGAACTAGACAATTTATTGAGGCAGTGTGCCCCCGTTACCAAATACCATCTAGGTTCCACTTCTCTAGGCAGGCGATACCGAGAATGTACACGGACGTCAGAAAAAGACTCACCAGTGTCCTAAAAAATGCAGTTGTACCCAATGTCCACTTAACCACGGACATGTGGACAAGTGGAGCAGGGCAGGGTCAGGACTATATGACTGTGACAGCCCACTGGGTAGATGTATGGACTCCCGCCGCAAGAACAGCAGCGGCGGCACCAGTAGCAGCATCTCGCAAACGCCAACTCTTTCCTAGGCAGGCTACGCTTTGTATCACCGCTTTCCAGAATACGCACACAGCTGAAAACCTCTTACGGCAACTGAGGAAGATCATCGCGGAATGGCTTACCCCAATTGGACTCTCCTGTGGATTTGTGGCATCGGACAACGCCAGCAATATTGTGTGTGCATTAAATATGGGCAAATTCCAGCACGTCCCATGTTTTGCACATACCTTGAATTTGGTGGTGCAGAATTTTTTAAAAAACGACAGGGGCGTGCAAGAGATGCTGTCGGTGGCCAGAAAAATTGCGGGACACTTTCGGCGTACAGGCACCACGTACAGAAGACTGGAGCACCACCAAAAACTACTGAACCTGCCCTGCCATCATCTGAAGCAAGAAGTGGTAACGAGGTGGAATTCAACCCTCTATATGCTTCAGAGGTTGGAGGAGCAGCAAAAGGCCATTCAAGCCTATACAATTGAGCACGATATAGGAGATGGAATGCACCTGTCTCAAGTGCAGTGGAGAATGATTTCAACGTTGTGCAAGGTTCTGATGCCCTTTGAACTTGCCACACGTGAAGTCAGTTCAGACACTGCCAGCCTGAGTCAGGTCATTCCCCTCATCAGGCTTTTGCAGAAGAAGCTGGAGGCATTGAAGAAGGAGCTAACACGGAGCGATTCCGCTAGGCATGTGGGACTTGTGGATGCAGCCCTTAATTCGCTTAACAAGGATTCACGGGTGGTCAATCTGTTGAAATCAGAGCACTACATTTTGGCCACCGTGCTCGATCCTAGATTTAAAGCCTACCTTGGATCTCTCTTTCCGGCAGACACAGGTCTGCTGGGGTTGAAAGACCTGCTGGTGACAAAATTGTCAAGTCAAGCGGAACGCGACCTGTCAACATCTCCTCCTTCACATTCTCCCGCAACTGGGGGTGCGAGGAAAAGGCTCAGAATTCCGAGCCCACCCGCTGGCGGTGATGCAGGGCAGTCTGGAGCGACTGCTGATGCTGACATCTGGTCCGGACTGAAGGACCTGACAACGATTACGGACATGTCGTCTACTGTCACTGCATATGATTCTCTCAACATTGATAGAATGGTGGAGGATTATATGAGTGACCGCATCCAAGTAGGCACGTCACACAGTCCGTACTTATACTGGCAGGAAAAAGAGGCAATTTGGAGGCCCTTGCACAAACTGGCTTTATTCTACCTAAGTTGCCCTCCCACAAGTGTGTACTCCGAAAGAGTGTTTAGTGCCGCCGCTCACCTTGTCAGCAATCGGCGTACGAGGTTACATCCAGAAAATGTGGAGAAGATGATGTTCATTAAAATGAATTATAATCAATTCCTCCGCGGAGACATTGACCAGCAGCAATTGCCTCCACAAAGTACACAGGGAGCTGAGATGGTGGATTCCAGTGGGGACGAATTGATAATCTGTGAGGAGGGGGATGTACACGGTGATATATCGGAGGGTGAAGATGAGGTGGACATCTTGCCTCTGTAGAGCCAGTTTGTGCAAGGAGAGATTAATTGCTTCTTTTTTGGGGGGGGTCCAAACCAACCCGTCATATCAGTCACTGTCGTGTGGCAGACCCTGTCACTGAAATGATGGGTTGGTTAAAGTGTGCATGTCCTGTTTTGTTTATACAACATAAGGGTGGGTGGGAGGGCCCAAGGATAATTCCATCTTGCACCTCTTTTTTCTTTTCTTTTTCTTTGCATCATGTGCTGATTGGGGAGGGTTTTTTGGAAGGGACATCCTGCGTGACACTGCAGTGCCACTCCTAGATGGGCCCGGTGTTTGTGTCGGCCACTAGGGTCGCTAATCTTACTCACACAGCTACCTCATTGCGCCTCTTTTTTTCTTTGCGTCATGTGCTGTTTGGGGAGGGTTTTTTGGAAGGGACATCCTGCGTGACACTGCAGTGCCACTCCTAGATGTGCCCGGTGTTTGTGTCGGCCACTAGGGTCGCTAATCTGACTCACACAGTCAGCTACCTCATTGCGCCTCTTTTTTTCTTTGCGTCATGTGCTGTTTGGGGAGGGTTTTTTGGAAGGGCCATCCTGCGTGACACTGCAGTGCCACTCCTAGATGGGCCCGGTGTTTGTGTCGGCCACTAGGGTCGCTTATCTTACTCACACAGCGACCTCGGTGCAAATTTTAGGACTAAAAATAATATTGTGAGGTGTGATGTGTTCAGAATAGGCTGAAAATGAGTGTAAATTATGTTTTTTGAGGTTAATAATACTTTGGGATCAAAATTACCCCCAAATTCTATGATTTAAGCTGTTTTTTAGGGTTTTTTTAAAAAAACACCCGAATCCAAAACACACCCGAATCCGACAAAAAAAATTCGGTGAGGTTTTGCCAAAACGCGGTCGAACCCAAAACACGGCCGCGGAACCGAACCCAAAACCAAAACACAAAACCCGAAAAATTTCCGGCACTCATCTCTAGCAGTTTCTGAGTAGCTCGAGACTTACTCTTCCAGTGCGATCAGTTCAGTGCTTGTCGTTCCTGGTTTGATGTCACAAACACACCCAGCGTTCGCCCAGACACTCCCCCGTTTCTTCAGCCACTCCCGCGTTTTTCCCAGAAACGGCAGCATTTTTTCACACACTCCCATAAAACGGCCAGTTTCCGCCCAGAAACACCCATTTCCTGTCAATCACACTCCGATCACCAGAACGAAGAAAAAACCTTGTAATGCCGTGAGTAAAATACCAAACTTCTTAGCAAATTTACTTGGCGCAGTCGCAGTGCGAACATTGCGCATGCGCAATTAGCGGAAAATCGCTGCGATGCGAAGAAAATTACCAAGCGAACAACTCGGAATGAGGGCCATGGTTTTGCCCAATTGCTAACAAAAATCCTTCTGCGATCAACTTGGAATTACCCCCCAAGTGATAAATGGGAACCATAGTGAGGTCACTTATACTGTACATGACTGATGCAGTGGTGTCAATTTTATTAATAACACTTTTAATAGAATATTACTATATATTACTATATGTAATCCTGAGAGAAAGCCCTGTATTAAAGATAGAATGGATGAAAGGTCGACAATAAAAAGATCAACACTGACAGGCAACAAAAGGTCAACAATCAATAGATTGACATAGTCAAAGGGCCGACATGGCCGGAAGGTTGGCAGTGACTAAGTTTGAAAGTTTAAAAATGATGACATGTTCAAAAGGTCGACATGGCAGAGGTTGACACAAAAATGGTCAACACAATTTTTTTTTCTTTTTTTCAAAATTGTTAGGGTTAGGGTTAGGCACGTGGGGGACATTTAGGGTAGGACTATGGGAGGGGACTGTTAGGGTTAGGCACTAAGGGGGATTGTTAGAGATAGGCACTGGGGGGATGATTAGAGCTATTCATCTCGGGGGATGGTTCAGTTTAGGATAAGATTTGGGCTAAAATATCAAAAAAAGTCTTGATCTTGTTTGTGTTGACCATTGCCATGTCGACCTTTCTCCCTGTCGACCTATTAAACATGTTGACCTAGACATTGCCAACCACTCATGCATTGACCTGTTGACCCTGTGAACCTTTTGACTATGTCAAAGCATTTTAACCACTTTAAACATGATGCTTTACCACCCCGTTGTGTGGTGTTGGAGAGAGGAATGGGTGAGCACTCTGATGTTCCTCTCACCTACCTCCTCACGGCCACCTAAAGCCATGCCTGCTGGGATGCGGGGAGCCCACCAAAGCCACTGCACATCCCGGGTGACCTGTCCTTAAAGACACCATGGCCTCCTCCAGGTAACTGCTCTCCCCATGCCTCTCTTTCCCTCTCCCTATGCCACCTCTCTCTATTCCATTTCTCTCCCCCAAACCTTTCTCACTGTTTTTCCCCATGCCCCCTCTCTTTCTCCTCCGTGCCCTACCTCTCTCCATGCACACACTCTCTCTTCCCCCATGCCACCCTCCCTCCATGCCCCCACCTCTCTCTTGCTCTGTGATAGATATATAAATTCTGGAACAACCCCCCTCCCCATATAAATCCTGCATTTTCTCCTACCCAGTTCCACCTCTTTTTTGCTGTGGCTATTATGTGTAAGGGGCAATACTACTGTGGCCATTTTGTGTATAAGTGGCACTGCTGTGTGCACTATGGGGGTAATTCTGAGTTGATCGCCGCAGGAACTTTGTAGCAGTTGGGCAAAACCATGTGCACTGCAGGGGAGGCAGATATAACATGTGCAGAGAGCGTTAGATTTGGGTGGGTTATTTTGTTTCTGTGCAGGGTAAATACTGGCTGCTTTATCTTTACACTGCAATTTAGATTGCAGATTGAACACACCACACCCAACTCTAACTCTCTCTGCACATGTTATATCTGCCTCCAGTGGCGGAACTAGCGAGCGGTTGGCCCAGGTGCAACAGTGCCGTAACTAGCCATTTTAGCACTGTGTGCAAGAAACGGCATCGGAGCCCCACCCATGCATGCAAAACAGGGGCAGTGCGTGCTGTAGGCACACGCAAAAATACATAGTGACGTGGCTTCGTGGGGAAGGGGTGTGGCGACAAAATAATACCAATTCATAAAACGGTGCACAGTAGTCTCCATTATTCAAATTATGCCGCACAGTAGCACCACTACACCAGGTAGAGACCCTTTTACACCTTACGGCAGACAGATTCCTCTTTTTACACATAAATAACGGCAGACAGCGCCCCCTTTTTACACATAACGGCAGACAGCGTCCCCTTTTTACACATAACGGCAGACAGCGTGCCCTTGTTACACATAAGCGGCAGACAGCGTACACTTTTTACACATAACGGCAGACAGCGTGCCCTTTTTACACATAACGGCAGACAGCGTCCCCTTTTTACACATTACGGCAGGCAGATTCCCCCTTTTTACACATTACGTCAGGCAGATTCCCCCTTTTTACACATTACGGCAGGCAGATTCCCCCTTTTTACACATTGCGGCAGGCAGATTCCCCCTTTTTACACATTGCGGCAGGCAGATTCCCCCTTTTTCACATTGCGGCAGGCAGATTCCCCCTTTTTACACATTGCGGCAAGCAGATTCCCCCTTTTTACACATTTCGGCAGGCAGATTCCCCCTTTTTACACATTCCGGCAGGCAGTCCCCCATTTTTACACATTGCGGCAGGCAGTCCCCCTTTTTGTACAAGGAAGGAAGGAAGGAAAGAAAGAAAGAAAGAGAAAGAAAGAAAGAAAGAAAGAAAGAAAGAAAGAAAGAAAGAAAGAAAGAAAGAAAGAAAGAAAGAAAGAAAGAAAGAAAGAAAGAAAGAAGAATTATACTTACCCTCTCCGCTGGCTCAGGCTCCTCGGTGCAGCTTCTGGTCACGATTCCCGGGCAGGAGAGAAGGAGGAGGAGGGAGGTTGCATAGGTGTGCGCAGGGGGGTGCCTTGTGTGCACAGGCACCCCCTAATGTTTGGCACCCCGATCTCACATGCCTGATGCAGCGATTGCCGAGCAGGCTGATTACTGTCCCCTCTGCGCTGCACCCTGCAGGACTGCATTACTGACCGGACGCCTGGGTTAATCAAGGGTGCCACTGCCACCGACTTTCAAATTCCCAGCTCCACCTCTATGTACAAAAACAACAGTGTGATGTGATGTGATTACGTCATGCTGCTCGCACGCCCATCCGTCACACGCCCACCTCTCTCCTTCTATGCTATGCCAACGCCAGCCACTGATGAGGAGCAGCATGCAGCCAGCGTTCCTCTTCGGAAGACAAATTCAATACTGGCAGACGGCCGGCAGCAGCATTGACAGGTCACTTGTTTTTCCAGCAGCAGCAGTAACTAGTCTGTGACTGTCAGTGTCAGTGAGTGACTGACTTGTAAGTAAGCTGCTGCAGCTTGCAGGGGAAAGAGAGGGGGAGCCTGACCAGGCTGAGGAGGAGCAGTGTAATTGCATGAGTGCCATCAGGGGTGCTTGTTTGGTGCACACCACAACATCTGACAATGTATCTGCTTTATTAGGATTGGTACAAAGGTGGATATTTTATATGCGTTGACCATCAATAGATGGTGCTAGACATGCCCAAAAGGCGGTGCTAGACACACCCCTCCCACGGTGCACCCCCCAATAAAATGTGCTGCGAATGAAAGTGGGTGGAGGAGGGAGCCGCAGCAGCGCTGTGTTATTGGTGGAGGCGCTGCTGCTGCTGCCCCTCTGCTTCACTATAGGCTGTTCTCGGAAGACAGCCTATAGTGAAGCAGAGGGACAGCAGCAGCAGCGCCTCAACTAGTAGTAAAGCGCTGCTGCGGCTCCCTCCTTCACCTCCCTACTCCTCCTTCTCCCCCATACTGCTGCTCCTCTCCTCTCTGTCCGGGCGGCTGTGTGCTGCGGGCAGCTGTTGCCCGCAGCACACAGTGGCATGTAATGTGTCAGTTTGACTCATTACATGCTTTGGGCCCCTGGACAGTGGCGGGCCCCAGTGCAACGCACTGGTTGCACTGGCGGTAGTTCCGCCTCTGTCTGCCTCCCCTGCAGTGCACATGGTTTTGCCCAACTGCTAACAAAGTTCCTGCTGCGATCAACTCAGAATTACCCCCTATGGGGGTCATTCCGATTTGTTCGCTCGCAAGCTGCTTTTAGCAGCTTTGCACACGCTCAGCCGCCGCCTACTGGGAGTGAATCTTAGCATATTAAAATTGCGAACGAAAGATTAGCAGAATTGCGAATAGACACTTCTTAGCAGTTTCTGAGTAGCTGAAGACTTACTCGGCATCTGCGATCAGTTCAGTGCTTGTCGTTCCTGGTTTGACGTCACAAACACACCCAGCGTTCGCCCAGACACACCTCCGTTTCTCCAGCCACTCCCGCGTTTTTCCCAGAAACGGTAGCTTTTTTCACACACACCCATAAAACGTCCAGTTTCCGCCCAGAAACACCCACTTCCTGTCAATCACATTACGATCACCAGAACGAAGAAAAAACTTTGTAATGCCGTGAGTAGAAAACCTAACTGCATAGCAAATTTACTTGGCGCAGTCGCACTGCGGACATTGCGCATGCGCATTAGCGACTAATCGCTCCATTGCGAGAAAAAAATACAGAGCGAACAACTCGGAATGACCCCCAATATGCAGTATAATGAGAATAATATTGTGATACTTTGTGGCATAATTTCAGTTGGGAATACTATTGTGTGGCCATGTCTCTTCCATTGTAAGACCACACCCTATTTTTGAGATGCGCGCCAAAGGTGCACACTGACCCTTTATAATTTATCAAAAGCAGGGTGAAAATTTATAGTTTGCAGGGGGCGCCAAACACCCATGCACACTGATGATGGTATCAGATAGCATCAAGGTGCTAATATATTAAACAGATGCACTGCAAGAGGCCTACAAAGTGCAGGCAAATATAAACATTTACAGAAAAAATGGAGAGCTATTTATTTGTAAATGTAAATAAAACTTAACATAAATAAATCAAACACACATATAAAAGCAATTTGTATAAAATAATTGCATATACTAGTAAAATATACCCTGTAAATATTAAATAAATTCTCGCAAAACACTAATCGATCAACTAAGATCAGTGGATTAGTAGGCACCAATGTAATTAATTTGTCCACCAATTTGTTAATAAGACTTTTATGCCGATGTCCAGTAAAGTGTAAATGTGCCAATATCCAGCAACAAAAATAAAGTCACCAATAGATAATGAATAAACTGCTGAAGCCGAACAGCATAAAAGTAAATTTCACCAACACAAATACATAAGGTTCAAGTGTTTATACCAGTGTACACACATAAAAGAATTGCTGCTCTGTTACCAGTGGAAAAGCTTTATGCAATATTTGTTCTGGGAAGGCTGGTGAACAGAGTGTTATTAAATCCGCAGGGGTCAGTGGTGTTGTCATAACCACACTGTATATGGGCTACATTTGTACATACAGTACAGTACAGTACACTGAAGGGTTGCTGGGCTCCTTGTCTGTGGTTATGTGCAGAAAGCAAGTGTGGAACAGCTGGGAAGCTGCTGTGGGGACACTGTTATGGTAAGAACTGGTTTCAATCACTGTAACTGTGGTTTTGCCTGTATACAGCGAGATTATTGTACAGTACAGCAAAATAGCCGCTACTCAAGTGCTGTTACTGTACAACTCAGCATATTAATGTATATAGAGATTAATTCACGTAATCCTGGTGAGTTCAAATCCCATACTCACTGTTACTGCATCTGAATACAGAAGGGCGTAGGGCAGTGGTTGCCTAAACTGTGTGCCTAGGCACCCCAGGACACTTGCAGGGGTGCCTTGGATTGGTGGTCCAGGACCAATTTAAATTATTTATGGTCAATGTAATGGGCAAAACCAGTGCTGGTGGATGTCACTCATAAAATATGCGGACAAACATAAGCAAATCTTGTCTCTCACCACATAACAGAACTTAAGAATGACATACTGTATAAACAACATTTTTTGAATGTAATATTTCTTTCTAAGTATCTCAATAAGAAACTTTTGGCCTAGGGGTGCAGTGAAAAAATTCTGATGCTCTAGAGCGACATGATTCAAAAGAGTTTGGGAACCACTGGCGTAGGGTTTTGCGGCTCATGGTAACAAATATGGGAACTCTAGCCTCCACCTTAAAGTGTCCCCAGCACTGCCGCCGCTGCTGGTCACCTCCTAGCCCCAACCCCCAGTTGCGGTCTTGCAATACCTTGGCCTGCTGTAGCCTATTGCTGTTGTGAACTTTGTCCATTATGCAGGAAAAAATGCCAGGCAAAAGCAGAGTGTGTCCCAGTCAGAGAATAAACATTTTTCTGTGCACACAGTTTAGGAGATACCTAAAACCAAATTGCTTGTAACCCTGTGTCAGGCATTATGGGGGCTATTCAGATGCAGAGGTGTAACTAGGGTACATGGAGGGTCATTCCGACCCATTCGCACGCAGCGGTTTATCGCTGTGATGTGAACAGGTGCGGAATGCGCATACGCTGCAGGCGCAGTGCGCGTGTGCGACGTTGGCCGGCGACAGGGGTGCCGGGTTACGTCGTGGCTACCGATGGAAGCGGTCGCAGCGGGGACCGCTAAGAAGATTGATAGGAAGGAGGCGTGGATGGGCGGATCCGGACCGTTGGAGAGCGTTTTCGGGGAGTGGTGAGTAAAACGCAGGCGTGTCCAGCAGAACAGAGGGTGGAGGTTTGACGTCAAAGCCGAGCCCATCATCGCTGGATCCATCACACAGGGTAAGTATGTCCTGGGCTAGTCTACATCTGCTTGAATTTTTTTTAGCTGAGCAGGGCTGCACAAGCGATCGCAGCCCTGCTAAGCTAAAATACACTCCCCCATAGGCGTGGACTATTGATCGCAGCAGCAGCTAAAAGTTGCTGGCTGCGATTAAATCGGAATGACCACCATGGTGCGAAGCAAATGCCTATACCCGCATCTCCTCTCACTCGTCAATGTTTATCTCTTCCAAGAGCTGCCTGTCCCTAGTAGTTTGCCGACTACTCCTTTGCTTCCATAACTCAGCTGTAGAGTGTACCGATAATTGTGGTGCTAATTGATACCTGTGCTCTGTTTTAGTTAATCAGTTACTGTTAAGTTCTGTGTACCCTGTATTTGTCACAACTGAGGGTTCAGGCTGACAGGAGGAAGCCTCAGTTGTATGGGCTGAAATGAAATTAAACCTGTGAGGTTTAATCAGACCCCTGGACATGTAAGTGTAGAAGGATTACCCGAAGGTGTGACCATGACAACCAGGTTAAAAGTCAATAAAAGCTTTATTAACAAACTCCGTGTAGAAACAACAGTATTCACAGTTGGTAATGAGCAATGACAAATAATACAGTTCCTGGATCACTATAACCATGGAAGGTATCACAGAGCACTGGTAGGTTGAGGAACAGATGTTAAAGTCCTTTGATGGAATAACCTTACCAGGCCTGGCTGTAGTAGTGAAGGTAGCCGAGGAACACGCCAGTAGGTGTATTAGATGAAGCTGGTAACTTGAATAGACTGTTGTAGATACTGGATGGAACCAGCCAGGTGGTAGAGACACGGAGTGGACGCTGAATGGAATCAGCCAGGTGATGAAGACACGGAGTGGATGCTGGATGGAACCAGCCAGGTGATGTAGACACGGAGTGGATACTGTAAGATGCTAGGGAGCGTGGAAACAGAAGAGTTGAAAAGAGGTTACCGGTGGTTTGTGGATACTGCTGGTAAGTAAGGATCCGCTGGAACAACACCGGCACTTTAAGGAAGCTGGATACTGCTGGAAGCTGACCGCTGGAAGCAGATGGGTTAATAGCTGGAAGCTGGAATAGCCACGGAGGACTGCAGAGTCAGGCTGCACCGCAGGATGGAAAGCAGGTGCGTGTCTCTTAGTGGATGCTGGAGACAGGAGCTGGAACCTGGAGAAACAACCACAGGAGAGAGAGACTGGAACCAGGTTTGACAACCAAAGCACTGACCATTTCCTGGTTCAGACACAGGATACTTATACCTGCTGCAGGGCAGGCATTGGCTGACCAATCATGCAGATTCTACAGCGCAGCAGATTGGTGGAGATTGAACATGTGACTGGAACCAACATGGCTGCGCCCATGTTAGTACTTGGAGGGAAGGTTGGTTTGGAAAACCATGTGGAAACACAGCAGCAATGGCGGCGCCGGCCGCGGAGGACAGGAGACGCCAGACTGACAACTGCACACTGAGACACATGGATGACAGCGGAGGCCGCGGCAGGCATGAGACACCACTCTGACAAACTGCATACTGGAACACAGGAGCGGCGGCGGAGGCCGCGGAGGATGGGAGACGCCATACAGGATTCAAACATGGCGCCGCTATGACAGCGTCTCAGAGTGACAGGAGGGATATGCAGAGTGTAGACACAGATGAGATCCGGCCCTGGAACGCTGAGCCAGCCTCAGGAGACATCTAAAAGGCAAGTAATTGCGTCCAGATACCCGGATCGTGACAGCACCCCCCTTCCCTTTAGGAGTGGCCCCAGGACACTTCTTAGGCTTTTGAGGAAACTTAGAGTGGAAATTCCGGACCAAGGCAGGAGCATGGACATCTGACGCATTGGTCCAAGAGCGTTCTTCAGGACCATAGCCCTTCCAGTCAATAAGATACTGCAACTGACCGTAACGGAAACGTGAATCCAGAATCTTGGCAACTTCATACTCAACTCCCCGTTGAGTCTGGACTTTAGGAGCCGGAGGAAGTGCAGAATGAAACCGATTCAGGATCAGCGGTTTCAACAGGGAAACATGGAATGTCCTGGGTATTTTCAAGAAGGGAGGTAACTGGTGTCTGTAAGCAACAGGATTGATGACTTGTTCAATTTTAAAAGGACCGATGAAACGAGGTGCAAACTTCATGCTGGGAACTCTCAACCTCAAATTCTTCGTGGACAACCACACACGATCACCCACTTTGAGAGCAGGAACCGCTCTACTCTTCCTATCTGCAAATTTCTTGTACCTGAACGAGGCTTTGAGCAGGGCCGCACGCACATTCTTCCAGTTATTTGAAAACTGACGCAAGGTGACATCCACTGCTGGAACAGAAGTTGCTGGAAGCGGTTGGAATTCTGGAACTTTAGGGTGGAATCCATAGTTGATGAAGAATGGTGTTGAAGAAGATGAGGAATGGTATTGATTGTTGTGGCTGAACTCGGCCGACGGAAGGAGTTGAACCCAGTCATCTTGAGAGGAAGACACATAAATGCGGAGGAAGGCCTCCAAGTCCTGATTCACCCTCTCGGTTTGACCGTTGGTCTGAGGATTGTAAGCTGTAGAAAACTTCAACTTGACTTGGAGGGCTTGACACAAACTTCGCCAAAATTTGGCTACAAATTGTACTCCTCGATCAGAGATAATCTCTTCAGGAAGACCGTGGAGTCGGAAGATCTCTTGAATAAACACTTGAGCCAACTTGGAAGCTGACGGAAGACCGGTGAGAGGTATGAAATGTGCCATCTTGGTGAACCGGTCAACTACCACCCAGATGGTATTAAACTTATTGCACATAGGCAGGTCTGTAACAAAGTCCATCGACAAATGGGTCCACGGTCGACGGGGAACAGATAGTGGAACCAGTTGCCCCACAGGCGACTGGCGGGAGACTTTGTGTTGGGCACACTTTGGGCAAGAAGCAATAAACTCCATGGCGTCCTTCTTCAGAGTTGGCCACCAATAGGACCTAGAGATGAACTCAAAGGTTTTCTGAATGCCTGTATGTCCGGCAAAACGGGAAGCATGGGCCCAATGCATGAGCTTCTTCCTTAACACCGGCTTCACAAAACTTTTCCCTGGTGGGGGCGTAGAGTCCATCCTTATCGTGGATAATGCCAACGGATTAATAATAGGATGCTTGTCCGCAGACTCCGACTCATTTTCTTGCTCCCAAGAGCGGGAAAGGGCATCGGCCTTGCGATTCTGAGAACCCGGACAGAACTGGAGTTTAAAGTCGAACCTGGAAAAGAAAAGTGCCCATCTGGCCTGACGAGGATTAAGACATTGTGCGCTTTTCAGATATAAAAGATTCTTGTGGTCGGTAAGTATAGTAATTGAATGAGAAGCTCCCTCCAACAGATATCTCCACTCTTCAAGAGCGAGCTTGATGGCTAGCAACTCCTGGTCGCCAATGGCATAGTTGCGCTCAGCTGGGGAGAACTTCCGGGAGTAGAAACTGCAAGGATGTAGATGACCATCTTTAGCCCTCTGGGATAACACCGCTCCTACTCCAACGGAGGAGGCATCTACCTCAAGGATGAAAGGAGAGTCGATGTCGGGCTGTTTCAGAACCGGTGCAGAGACGAACCATTGCTTTAACAGATGAAAAGCTTGCGTAGCTTCTTCAGACCACTTGGACAGATTATTACCCTTCTTGGTCAACGCAGTAAAAGGCGCTACAATGGTGAAAAAGTCTTGTATAAATTTTCTGTAGTAATTGGCGAACCCTAAAAACCTCTGGACCGCTTTGAGGGTTAAGGGTATCGGCCAATTCTGGATTGCTTGTAGTTTCTCAGGATCCATCTCTAGTCCGGAACCGGACAGAATGTAACCTAGAAACGGAATGGATTTGACTTCAAATACACATTTCTCTAATTTGCAATAGAGATGATTGACGCGGAGACGGGACAGAACCTCCTTTACCCAGAGACGATGTTCCTTTAGATTATTGGCAAAGATAAGGATATCATCTAGATAAACCACAACATGGCGGTATAGGATGTCTCTGAAGATCTCATTCATGAAATGCTGGAAGACAGCTGGAGCATTGCTCAATCCGAAGGGCATGACGAGGTACTCATAATGTCCATCACGGGTGTTAAAGGCGGTCTTCCACTCGTCACCCTCACGGATCCGGATGAGATTGTAGGCACCCCTCAAATCCAACTTTGCAAAGATGGTTGCTCCGCTAACTCTTTCGAAGAGCTCTGTAATCAAGGGTAAAGGATATCGGTTCTTGACGGTAATATCGTTCAAACCTCTGTAGTCGATGCATGGCCGCAGGCCACCATCTTTCTTCTTAACGAAAAAGAAGCCTGCGCCAGCTGGAGAAGAGGAAGGTCGAATAAAACCCTTCACCAGGTTCTCTTTGATGTACTCCTCCATGGAATGCGTCTCTGGTAAAGACAACGGATAAGTTCGGCCTCGAGGTGGAACCTTCCCTGGGATGAGATCAATTGGGCAGTGCCATTCTCTATGAGGAGGAAGGACATCAGCGGAAGCTCTACTGAACACGTCCGTGTAGTCTTGATATGGAGGAGGTGGAAGATCAGACGACCTGGGGAAGGAAGAACAAACAGGAAGCACTTTGGACAAACAGGTCTCAGCACAGGAGGAGCCCCATGCTAGTATTTGCGTAGTCGTCCAGTCAATCGATGGATTGTGGAGACGGAGCCATGGAAGGCCCAAAACCACTGGATGTGTGGCTCTTGGAATCACTAGAAAGGAAATAAATTCTGAATGAAGAACTCCTACTCTCAGACGAACTGGTAGAGTCCTTAGAGAAATAACTGCATCAAAAATCTTACTGCCATCCACGGCAGTCAAGGAAATGGGCGAGGGAAGTCTCTCGGTGGATAGGGACCACCGTTTAACATAAGCTTCGGTTATGAAATTCCCAGCTGCTCCGGAATCAAGGAGGGCAATGACGTTCCTGTAACGTTGAGCAATTTGAAGCGAGACTGGGAGATTACAATCATGAGGAGATGGAGAGGAGATCATTACTCCTAGCCGGCCCTCTCCTTGGCGAGCTAGGATTTGAAGTTTCCCGGACGTTTGGGACAGGCATTGATAGCGTGAGACGGAGCTGCACAGTAGAGACAGAGACTCAGAGAGACTTCTTCGGCGCTCAGCGGGAGATAGACGGGAACGACCAATTTGCATGGGCTCATCTTTAGATGGAGACGGTTGACGAGGAGGAGGAGCCCGAAGATTTTGGAATAGTTGATCTTCCTCGCTCAGTTGCTCTTTCTCTGAACCGTAGATCAACTTTTGTGCATAGTGAAATTAGCTCATCCAACTTAGAGGGCAAGTCTCTGGTAGCTAATTCATCCTTGATGCGCTCTGATAAGCCATGCCAGAATGCAGCATACAGGGCCTCGTCGTTCCATGCCAGTTCGGATGCCAGGATCTTGAACTGTATAAGATACTGTCCCACAGTACGTGTTCCCTGGCGTAAACGGAGAATCTCAGATGAAGCTGAAGTTACCCGGCCTGGCTCGTCGAAGATGCGCCTGAATGTTGCTACAAAGTCAGTATAGGAGGACAGCAGGGTATCAGACTTCTCCCATAAAGGTGATGCCCAGTCAAGGGCTGAGCCACTGAGAAGGGAAATAATATAGGCAATTTTAGTACGGTCACTGGGGAAATTGCCAGGTTATAGCTCAAAATGGATTTCACATTGGCTGAGAAACCCCCTGCAGAATCTTGGAGATCCGTCAAATTTTGCTGGCGTTGGAAGATGAAGACGTGGAGTAGAAATGGGTAAGGTGGGTGGGGTTACAGCTGGTGTCACTGTGGTGGACGCACCTTACGTGCCAGGTCCACGGAGGGTCATTTGAATCCCATCCAGCCGAGTAGAAAGATCCTGGACACAGCGGATAATGTGGCCTTGTGCAGCCTCCTGATGTTCGAGTCTGGCTGCCAGTTCTTGCATCGGCCTGGCCGTTTGATCCTGGTCTCCGGCTGGATTCATATGGTCAGTGCTTACTGTCACAACTGAGGGTTCAGGCTGACAGGAGGAAGCCTCAGTTATAGGGGCTGAAATGAAATTAAACCTGTGAGGTTTAATCAGACCCCTGGACATGTAAGTGTAGAAGGATTACCCGAAGGTGTGACCATGACAACCAGGTTAAAAGTCAATAAAAGCTTTATTAACAAACTCCGTGTAGAAACAACAGTATTCACAGTTGGTAATGAGCAATGACAAATAATACAGTTCCTGGATCACTATAACCATGGAAGGTATCACAGAGCACTGGTAGGTTGAGGAACAGATGTTAAAGTCCTTTGATGGAATAACCTTACCAGGCCTGGCTGTAGTAGTGAAGGTAGCCGAGGAACACGCCAGTAGGTGTATTAGATGAAGCTGGTAACTTGAATAGACTGTTGTAGATACTGGATGGAACCAGCCAGGTGGTAGAGACACGGAGTGGACGCTGAATGGAATCAGCCAGGTGATGAAGACACGGAGTGGATGCTGGATGGAACCAGCCAGGTGATGTAGACACAGAGTGGATACTGTAAGATGCTAGGGAGCGTGGAAACAGAAGAGTTGAAAAGAGGTTACCGGTGGTTTGTGGATACTGCTGGTAAGTAAGGATCCGCTGGAACAACACTGGCACTTTAAGGAAGCTGGATACTGCTGGAAGCTGACCGCTGGAAGCAGATGGGTTAATAGCTGGAAGCTGGAATAGCCACGGAGGACTGCAGAGTCAGGCTGCACCGCAGGATGGAAAGCAGGTGCGGGTCTCTTAGTGGATGCTGGAGACAGGAGCTGGAACCTGGAGAAACAACCACAGGAGAGAGAGACTGGAACCAGGTTTGACAACCAAAGCACTGACCATTTCCTGGTTCAGACACAGGATACTTATACCTGCTGCAGGGCAGGCATTGGCTGACCAATCATGCAGATTCTACAGCGCAGCGGATTGGTGGAGATTGAACATGTGACTGCAACCAACATGGCTGCGCCCATGTTAGTACTTGGAGGGAAGGTTGGTTTGGAAAACCATGTGGAAACACAGCAGCAATGGCGGCGCCGGCCGCGGAGGACAGGAGACGCCAGACTGACAACTGCACACTGAGACACATGGATGACAGCGGAGGCCGCGGCAGGCATGAGACACCACTCTGACAACCTGCATACTGGAACACAGGAGCGGCGGCGGAGGCCGCGGAGGCCGGGAGACGCCATACAGGATTCAAACATGGCGCCGCTATGACAGCGTCTCAGAGTGACAGGAGGGATATGCAGAGTGTAGACACAGATGAGATCCGGCCCTGGAACGCTGAGCCAGCCTCAGGAGAAATCTAAAAGGCAAGTAATGGCGTCCAGATACCCGGATCGTGACAGTATTGTTCTAATGTGTGCTGTATGTACGGCACTGCAAAACAATTGTGGCGCCCTATAAATAAAATTTAATAAATAATAATAATGCCCCACAGAGCCCATTCCCATTATGCCACAGTACTCGTGGTTAGAGATATGCGGTTGGGACTTTTCTGGTTTTATGTTTTAGTTTTGGATCTGAATCTCCGATTGTGTTTTGGATCTGGATTGGTTTTGAAATAAACATAAAAACAGCTAAAATCACAGAATTTGGGAGTAATTTTGATCCTACGGTATTATTAACCTCAATAACATTAATTTCCAGTCTATGCTAATCACCTCACAATGTTGTTTTTAGGCCAAAAGGTTGCACCGAAGTTGCTGGATGACTAAGCTAAGCGACATAAGTGGGCGGAACAAACACCTGGCCCATCTAGGGCCCACACTCCGTGTTGTTCGCTCGCTAGCTGCTTTTAGCAGCATTGCACACGCTAAGCCGCCGCCTACTGGGAGTGAATCTTAGCTTAGCAGAATTGCGAATGAAAGATTCTCAAAATTGCGAATAGAAATTTCTTAGCAGTTTCTGAGTAGCTCAACACTTACTCTGCCACTGCGATCAGTTCAGTCAGTTTCGTTCCTAGTTTGACGTCACAAACACACCCTGCGTTCGCCCAGACACTCCCCCGTTTCTCCAGCCACTCCCGCGTTTTTCCCAGAAACGGCAGCGTTTTTTCACACACACCCATAAAACGGTCAGTTTCCGCCCAGAAACACCCACTTCCTGTCAATCACACCTCGTAATGCCGTGAGTAAAATACCAAACTTCTTAGCAAATTTACTTGACGCAGCCGCAGTGCGAACATTGCGCATGCGCAGTTAGCGGAAAATCGCACCGATGCGAAGAAAAATAACGAGTGAACAACTTGGAATGAGGTCCTAGGAGCGGCACTGCAGTTGCAGACAGTATGGCAGTTTTAAAAAGTAGGCCCCAAAGAGCACATGATGCAAAGGAAAAAAGAGGTGCATGATGGAATTGTCCTTGGGTCTCACACCCACCATTGTGTTGTATAAACAGGACATGCACACTTTAACAAAACAATCATTTCAGCGACAGGGTCAGCCACATGACTGTGGCTGACATGATTGGTTTGTTTGGGCCCCCACCAAAAGAGAAGCAATAAATCCCCCCACCAAAAAAAGAAGCAATCAATCTCTCCTTGTATACACTGGCTCTACAGAGGCAAGATGTCGTCCTCATCCTCCAATTCCTCACCCCTTTCAGTGTGTACATCCTCCTCCTCATAGAGTATTAATTCATTCCCACTGGAATCCACCATCACAGGTCCCTGTGTACTTTCCGGAGGCAATTGCTGTTAAAGGTCTTCCCGTAGGAATTTAACATTCATTTTGATGAACATCATCTTCTACACATTTTGTGGAAGTAACCTCCTACGCCGATTACTGGCAATGTTACCGGATGCACTTAGGGGGGGGGCAACTTAGGTAAAATACAGCCAGTTTGTGCAAGGGCCTCCAAATTGCCTCTTTTTCCTGCCAGTATACGTACGGACTGTCTGACGTGCCTACTTGGATGCGGTCACTCATATAATCCTCCACCATTCTTTCAATGGTGAGAGAATCATATGCAGTGACAGTAGACATGTCAGTAATCATTGGCAGGTCCTTCAGTCCGGACCAGATGTCAGCACTCGCTCCTGACTGCCCTGCATCACCGCCAGTGGGTGGGCTAGGTAATCTTATCCCTTTCCTCGCAGCCCCTGTTCCGGGAGAAAATGAAGTAGAAGCTGTTGACTGGTTATCTCCACTTGAGTTGACTATTTTCTCACAAGCAGGTCTTTGAACCTCTGCAGACTTGTGTCTGCCTGAATATACGCGCACACAGGGGGGGTTTCCGAGTACCTGGAAACCCCCCCCCCCCCGCCCGCCTATCCATTGGCACAGCTAACCGATGTGTCTTGACGCTCCTCGGGCTGTCTATAACGCTGCAGCAACATCCGTCCTTATATTTAAACGGAGAGGCTGGTTGAATGAACAGTAGGGGGAGCTGGAGAGCACAGCTCCTCTCAGGCAGTTTCCATGTGCATGTGGCTTTGTGACGGACGGAGAGCTGGTCGGTCCGAGGCAGTGACTGTCTCTCCACCTACTGCAACAACTTGCAGGTGTGTGTCTTGCACGTGGGTGGAAGGTGGGTTTGGGGAGAGGTATATTTATAAATGGCAGTGGCTGGGTCAGCATTTACCCTACAGGTGTGTGGCTGACTTGCATGGTGTGGTGGGAGGAGGAGGAGGAGGAGGAGAGGGAGAAGGGGAAGAGGGAGGAGGGAACACACGTTTTTTATGATGGTGGCCTGTTTGCTTTACTTCCTGTAAAAAATTATGCTGGCTATGTTTTATTTTAATGTGAAAGAGGTGTATGTTTGTGTTCTATCTATATAGCTATCTGTGTGTGTTTGTGACATACATGTGTGCTATAGAGTATGGTGTGTGTGGCTATGAGTGTGTGTTTGTGACATACATGTGGGCTATAGAGTATGGTGTGTGTGTGGCTATGAGTGTGTGTTTGTGACACACATGTGTGCTATACAGTATGTATGTATGTATGTATGTATGTATGTATGTGTGTGTATATATATATATATATATATATATACTGTGTGTATATGTTTGTATTTGTGATATAGATTATATGTGTGATATAGAATAATATATATATATATATATATATATATATATATATATATATATATAATGTGTTTGTGACATACACATACCTCCCAACATGACCCTCTCCAGGAGGGACAGAATGCTCTGCTCCTGGACTTCCCTCTTCATTTATGATTGTCATCACCTGTGCTGAAACACCTTATTTCTCCATTAACCTGTTCAATACAGGTGTCGGCAATCATACATTAAGAGAAAAGTCAAGGAGCAGAACATTTTGTCCCTCTGGAGAGGGTCATGTTGGGAGGTATGCATACAGTACATGTGTATAGCTGTGTGTTTATGTATGTACGTACGTACGTACGTACGTACGTACGTACATATTTGTAAAGTGGCACTCCTTAATACTTAAAACATCCAGTTAAACAAACAAAAAAGCAGTGCCCTCCAATTCAGGCTGTACTGATGTGTACAGCGTAATACAATATCCATATGCGGCGGCACTCAAAATAAATAGACCAGGCAGGTTTGAGTAAACAAACGTTTCAATGTTCAGACAGCAGCATTTTCGTCAGGGTGCAAGACCTTGCACCCTGAGGAAAATGCCACTGTCTGAGCATTGAAACACACACACACACACACACACGCACACACGCACACACACACGTGCAAACATGAAACATTACTGTGTGTGTGAATATATATATATAATGTGTTATGGAAACCCCCTCGGATAAATCCTGCGTTTGCCTCTGCTGAAAGAGAGATACAACGTGTGCTTTAAACCTAGGATCGAGCACAGTGGCCAAAAAACAGATTGACCACCCTTGAATCCTGGCTAAGCGAATGAAGGGCTCCATCCACAAGTCCCACAAACTTTGCGGAATCGCTCCGTCTTAGCTCCTCCTTCAATTTCTCCAGCTGCTTCTGCAAAAGCCTGATGAGGGGAATGACCTGACTCAAGCTGGCAGTGTCTGAACTGACTTCACGTGTGACAAGTTCAAAGGGTTGGAGAACCTTGCACAAGACGGAAATCATTCTCCACTGCACTTGAGTCAGGTGCATTCCCCCTCCTTTGACTATATCGTAGGTGGATGTATAGGCTTGAATGGCCTTTTGCTGCTCCTCCATCCTCTGAAGCATATACAGTGTTGAATTCCACCTCGTTACCACCTTATGCTTCAGGTGATGGCAGGGCAGGTTGAGGAGTGTTTGCTGGTGCTCCAGTCTTCTGCACACGGTGGCTGAATGTCGAAAGTGGGCAGCAATTTTTTTGGGCCACCGACAGCATCTCCAGCATGCCCCTGTCATTTTAAAAAAAAAATCTGCACCACCAAATTAATTGTATGTGCAAAACATGGGACATGTTGGAATTTGCCCAGATGTAATGCACGCACAACATTGGTGGCGTTGTTCGATATCACAAATGCCCAGGAGAGTCTAGGTGGGGTATGCCACTGTGCGATGATGTCCCTCAGTTTCTGTAAGAGGTTGTCAGCAGTGTGCCTCTTATGGAAAGAGATGATACATAGCATAGCCTGCCTAGGAACTAGAGATGAGTGGGTTTGGTTTGTCGAGATCCAAACCCCCCAAACTTCACGTGGTTTACACGGGTCCGAGGCAGCCTCGGTTCTTCCTGCCTTACTCGCAAAACCCGAATGGGGGAAAACGTCATCATCCCGCTGTTGGATTCTCACGAGATTCGGATTCCATATAAAGAGCTGAACGTCGCTGACATTTTCACTTGTGCATTGTAGATTGAGCGGAGATGATGTGGCTACGTTCTCTGCCTGAATAGCCCAATATCAGCTAAATATCAGCTCAATATCTGTGCTCAGTATCAGTGCTGCATTGTGGTGACCAGTATATAGTAGTACAGTACAGTAGTCCATTGCTGTATTTTGCTGCTCCGTGTCAGTTCTATTATCCTGAACAGTGCTCAATATCTGTGCTCATTATTATCATTGCTGCATTGTGGTGACCAGTATATAGTAGTACAGTACAGTAGTCCAGTGCTGTTCTCGCTGCCCAGGGTCAGTTCTATTATCCTGAACAGTGCTCAATATCTGTGCTCATTATTATCATTGCTGCATTGTGGTGACCACTGACAAGTATATAGTAGTACAGTACAGTAGTCCAGTGCTGTTCTCACTGCCCAGTGTCAGTTCTATTATGCTGAACAGTGCTCAATATCTGTGCTCATTATTATCATTGCTGCATTGTGGTGACCACTGACCAGTATATAGTAGTACAGTACAGTAGTCCAGTGCTGTTCTCACTGCCCAGTGTCAGTTCTATTATCCTGAACAGTGCTCAATTTCTGTACTCATTATTATCATTGCTGCTTTGTGGTGACCAGTATATAGTAGTACAGTACAGTAGTCCAGTGCTGTTCTCGCTGCCCAAGGTCAGTTCTATTATCCTGAACAGTGCTCAATATCTGTGCTCATTATTATCATTGCTGCATTGTGGTGACCACTGACCAGTATATAGTAGTACAGTACAGTAGTCCAGTGCTGTTCTCGCTGCCCAGTGTCAGTTCTATTATCCTGAACAGTGCTCAATATCTGTGCTCATTATTATCATTGCTGCATTGTGGTGCCCAGTATATAGTAGTACAGTACAGTAGTCCATTGCTGTATTTTTCTGCTCCATGTCAGTTCTATTATGCTGAACAGTGCTCAATATCTGTGCTCAGTATTAGTGTTGCATTGTGGTGACTAAAAGTCCAGTGTCTTGTGCTGCATCTTGCTGCTGTAGGGTGCTGTGGTAGTGTCCTGTCACTGTGCATAGGTCATCATCATTCCAGTCACAGTGGTATCTGGTATCTATCTAGTGGTATCTATTTCCAGACATTACTGCCGTCTAATTCCAGATATATTACTGGCATATAATTCCACACATTAAAAAATGGAGAACAAAAATGTGGAGGGTAAATTAGGGAAAGATCAAGATCCACTTCCACCTAGTGCTGAAGCTGCTACCATTAGTCATGGCAGAGATGATGAAATGACATCAACGTTGTCTGCCAAGGCGGATGCCCAATGTCATAGTAGAGAGCATGTAAAATCCAAAAAACAAAAGTTCAGTAAAATGACCCAAAAATCTAAATTAAAAGCATCTGAAGAGAAGAGTAAACTTGCCAATATGCTATTTATGACACGGAGTGGCAAGGAACGGCTGAGGCCCTGGCCTATTTTCATGGCTAGTGGTTCAGCTTCACATGAGGATAGAAGCACTCATCCTCCCACTAGAAAAATAAAAATAGTTAGCTGGCAAAAGCACAGCAAAGAACTGTGCGTTGTTCTACATCACAAATCCCCAAGGAGAGTCCAATTGTGTCGGTTTAGATGCCTGACCTTCCCAACACTGGACGGGAAGAGGTGGCTCCTTCCACCATTTGCACGCCCCTGCAAGTGCTGGAAGGAGCACCCACAGTCCAGTTCCTGATAGTCAAATTGAAAATGTCACTGTTGAAGTACACCAGGATGAGGATATGGGTGTTGCTGGCGCTGAGGAGGAAATTGACAAGGAGGATTCTGATGGAGAGGTGGTTTGTTTAAATCAGGCACCCGGGGAGACACCTGTTGTCCATGGGATGATTAAGGCCATTGACATGCCTGGTCAAAATACAAAAAAAAAAATCACCTCTTCGGTGTGGAATTATTTCAATAGAAATGCGTACAACTGATGTTAAGCCGTGTGTTGCCTTTGTCAAGCTGTAATAAGTAGGGGTATGGACGTTAACCACCTAGGAACATCCTCCCTTATACGTCACCTGGAGTGCATTCATCAGAAGTCATTGACAAGTTCAAAAATTTTGGGTGACAGCGGAAGCAGTCCACTGACAAGTAAATCCCTTCTTCCTCTTGTACCCAAGTTCCTGCAAACCACACCACCAACTCCCTCAATGTCAATTTCCTCCTTAGACAGGAACGCCAATAGTCCTGCAGGCCATGTCACTGGCAAGTCTGACGAGTACTCTCCTAACTGGGATTCCTCCGATGGATCCTTGAGTGTAACGCCTACTGCTGCTGGCGCTGCTGTTGTTACTGCTGGGAGTCGATCGTCATACCAGGGGGGAAGTCGGAAGACCACTTGTACTACTTCCAGTAAGCAATTGACTGTCCAACAGTCCTTTGTGAGGAAGATTAAATATCACAGCAGTCATCCTGTTGCAAAGCGGATAACTCAGGCCTTGACAACTTTGTTGGTGTTAGACGTGCGTCCGGTATCCGCCATTAGTTCACAGGGACTTAGAGAATTGCTTGAGGTAGTGTGTCCCCGGTTCCAAATACCATCTAGGTTCCACTTCTCTAGGCATGCGATACCGAGAATATACACAGACGTCAGAAAGAGTCACCAGTGTCCTAAAAAATGCAGTTGTTCCCAATGTCCACTTAACTACGGACATGTGGACAAGTGGAGCAGGGCAAACTAAGGACTATATGACTGTGACAGCCCACTGGGTAGATGTATTGCCTCCCGCAGGAACAACAGCAGCCTGCCTAGTGAAGTGGAATCTACGCAGATGATACTCAAATCTACCTATCCTCTCCTGATTTGTCTCTATCTGTATTGGACCGTGTTGCTGAATGCCTCTCTGCTGTTTCATCTTGGATGTCATCTCGCCACCTCAAACTTAATATTTCCAAAACAGAGTTAATTATATTTCCACTAGCCAATAGCAGTTGCCAACCTGATATTTCTATCACTGTTGAGAACTCTACAATCAACCCTGAACCACAAGCTTGCTGCCTAGATGTCATACTTGACGAAGAACTGTCCTTTGCTCCACACATTCAATCTGTCTCAAAATCATGTTAAATGCATCTAAGAAACATATCCAAAATATGATCATACCTTACACAAGACACTGCTAAAACCCTAATACATGCTCTCATTATCTCCAGCATTGATTATTGCAATAGTCTTCTTACTGGTTTTTCTAAGGAGAGACTCTCACCTTTACAATCCATTCTGAATGCAGCTGCAAGGCTAATATTCCTTGCTAGACGTTCATCGTCTGCAGACCCACTATGTCAGTCCCTCCATTGGCTTCCTGTATTCTACTGTATTCGATATAAAAAAACTGTTGCTTACACATAAGGCTATTAACCATACTATACCAACATACATCTCTTCGCTTATCTCAAAATATCTCTCAACCTGACCGCTTCGCTCTTCACAAGATCTACGTCTCTCAACCACACTCATTACTTGCTCCCATGCATGATTACAGAGCTTTCTTCGTGCTGCACCCACTCTGTGGAATGCCCTACCAAGTACAATAAGACTCTCCTCTAGTCTTCAAACCTTCAAGCGTTCCCTGAAAACCCACCTATTCAGATAAGCTTATCAAATTCCAGAACCGCTCACATCACCTTCATAGTTTTCCTATCCAATTATATCCCCACAGTACAGTTCACACATCCCCCACATATTTTCTTTCTTCACTCTCCCTCCCTCCTGACCCTGGTTCATCACTTCTGTGATGTGATATCACGCAGTCCACCAAGAACCTTTACAATCTGGTGGACAACTATGCAATAAATAGCACCTATCCTTGTGTATCAATGCCTATTGTCCCATAGATTGTAAGCTTGCGAGCAGGGCCCTCCTACCTCTATGACTGTTTGTTTTAACCCAGTTTTGTCATCTAATTGTGTCCAGTTATAAAGCGCAACAGAATTTGCTGCGCTATATAAGAAACAGTTAATAAATAAAATAAATAAATCTAGATGAAATTTGGTACCGGGGATACACTACCTCATTTAATTCTCTAAGTCCCACTGAACTAATGGCGGATACCGGATGCACGTCTAACACCAACATAGCTGTCAAGTCAGTTATCCGCTTTGCAACAGGATGACTGCTGTCATATTTCATCTTCCTCACAAAGGACTGTTGGATAGTCAATTGCTTACTTGAAGTAGTACAAGTGGTATTCCGACTTCCCCTCTGGGATGACGATCGACTCCTAGCAGCAACAACAGCAGTGGCAGCAACAGCAGCAGTAGACGTACAACTCAAGAATCCCGGTTAGGAGAGGACTCCTCAGTCTTGACAGTGACATGGCCTGCAGGACTACTGACATTCCTGACTGAGGAGGAAGTTGACGTTGAGGGAGTTGGTGGTGTTTATTGCAGGAGCTTGGGTACCACAGAAAGAAGGGATTTAGGTGTCAGTGGACTACTTACGCTCTTACCAAAAGTTTCAGAACTTGACATTGAATGCGCAGCAGGTGACGTATAAGGGAGGAAGTTCCTAGGTGGTTAATGTCCTTACCTCTACTTATTACGGCTTGACAGAGGCAAGACACGGCTTTACACTTGTTGTCCGGATTTGTGGTGAAATAATTCCACACTGAAGAGGTGGCTTTTTTGGTATTTTGCCCAGGCATCACAATGGGCTTATTCATCCCACGGACAACAACTGTCTCCACCGGGTGCCTGATTTAAACAAACCACATCACCATCAGAATCCTCATCGTCAACTTCCTCCTCAGCGCCAGCAACACCAATATCCTCATCCTGGTGTACTTCAACAGTGACATCTTCAATTTGAATATCAGAAACTGGACTGTGGGTGCTCCTTGCAGCACTTGCAGAGGGCGTGCAAATGGTGGAAGGAGCCAACTTTTCCCACCCAGTGTTGGGAAGGTCAGGCATTGCAACCACCGACACACTTGGACTCTCCTTGGGGATTTGTGAATCCATCTTACAACGCACAGTTCTTTGCTGCGCTTTTGCCAGCTTAACTCTTTTCATTTTTCTAGCGGGAGGATGAGGGCTTCCATCGTCATGTGAAGCTGTACCACTAGTGATGAACATAGGCCATGGCCTTAACCGTTCCTTGCCACTCCATGTTGTAAATGGCACATTTCTCCTCAGACCATTTAAATGTATTTTTTGGGTCATTTTACTGAACTTTGGCTTTTTGGATTTTACATGCCCTCTACTATCACATTGGGCATTGGCCTTGTCAGACGACGTTGATGGGATTTCATCGTCTATGTCATGACTAGTAGCAGCAACTTCAGCACTAGGAGGTGGTTCTTGATCTTTCCCTATTTTATCCTCCAAATTTTTGTTCTCCATTATTTTTCTGGAGTTATATAGCACAATATGTGGCATAGGACAGCATATCCCTACACCACACAGGGCAACCCCTGTAAAAATTATTTGGATTTAATATTAATAACCCCTTAAAAGGGTGAAAATAATATACAGCACAGGACAGTACCACTGTACTTATACGGCAGTACCACTGGACTTATACGCCAGTACCACTGGAATTATACAGCAGTATCACTGGACTTATACGGCAGTACCACTGGACTGGATTTAAACGGTAGTAAACACTGGATTTATACGGCAGTACCACTGGATTTATACAGCTGTACCACTGGATGTTTATGGCAGTAGCACTGGAATTATGTGGCAGAACCACTGGATTTAGTGGCAGAACCACTGGATTTATACGGCAGTATCACTGGATTTATACGGCAGAACTACTGGACATATACGGCAGTATCACTGGACGTATACGGCAGTATCACTGGAATGAATTTATACGGCGGTACCACTGGTCATATACAGCAGTACCACTGGACATGTACAGCAGTATCACTGGACATATACGGCAGTATCACTGGACTTGATTTATACACCAGTACCACTGGATTTATACAGCATTACCACTGGTCATATACCGCAGTATTATTGGAATTATATGGCAGTATCACTGGACATATTCGGCAGTATCACTGGATTTAGACAGCAGTACCACTGGACATATATGGCACTATCACTGGAATTATACGGCAGTATCACTGGAATTATATGGCAGTACCACTGGACTTAAACGGCAGTATCACTGGACTGGATTTATACAACAGTCTCACTGGAATTATACGGCAGTGTCACTGGAATTATATGGCAGTACTACTGTCTTATACACCAGAACCACTGGAATTATATGGCACTATCACCGGAATTATACAGCAGTACCACTGGACACCAGTACCACTGGATTTATACAGCAGTACCACTGGTCGTATACGGCAGTATTATTGGAATTATATGGCAGTATCACTGGACATATACGGCAGTATCACTGGATTTATACAGCAGTTCCACTGGACATATATGGCAGTATCACTGGAATTATACGGCAGTATCACTGGAATTATATGGCAGTACCACTGGACTTATACGGCAGCATCACTGGACTGGATTTATACAACAGTATCACTGGAATTATACGGCAGTGTCACTGGAATTATATGGCAGTACCACTGTCTTATACACCAGAACCACTGGAATTATACAGCACTATCACCGGAATTATACAGCAGTACCACTGGACACCAGTACCACTGGGTTTATACAGCAGTACCACTGGTCGTATACGGCAGTATTATTGGAATTATATGGCAGTACCACTGGACATACACGGCAGTATCACTGGATTTATTCAGCAGTACCACTGGACATATACGTCAGTATCACTGGAATTATACGGCAGTATCACTGGAATTACACAGCAGTATCACTGTAATAATACGGCAGTACCACTGGACTTATTCGGCAGTACCACTGGACTGAATTTATACGGTAGTATCACTGGAATTATACGGCAGTATCACTGGAATTATACGGCAGTGTCACTGGAATTATATGGCAGTATTACTGGATTTATACAGCAGTACCACTGGATTTATACAGTAGCACCACTGGACATATATGACAGTATCACTGGAATTATATGGCAGTACCACTGGACATATATGGCAGTATCACTGGATTTATACGGCAGTACCACTGGACATATACGGCAGTATCACTGGAATTATATGGCAGTACCACTGGACATATACGGCAGTATCAATGTATTTATACGGCAGTACCACTGGACATATACGGCAGTATCACTGGACTTATCCTGCAGTATTATTGGTCTGAATTTATACAGCAGTAGCACTGGACATATACGGCAGTACCACTGGACATGTAAGGCAGTATCACTGGACATATACGGCAGTATCACTGAACTGGATTTATACATCAGTACCACTGGATTTATACCGCAGTACCACTGGACATATACAGCAGTATTACTGGAATTATATGGCAGTACCACTGGACTGGAATTATACGGCAGTATCACTGGAATTATACGGCATTACCACTGGAGTTATACGCCAGTACCACCGGAATTATATGGCAGTAACACTGGACTTATACGGTAGTACCACTGGACATACGGCAGTACCACTGGAATTATATGTCAGTATCACTGGATTTATACGGCAGTATCACTGGACATATATGGCAGTATCACTGGACATATACGGCAGTATCACTGAACTTATATGGCAGTACCACTGGACTGGATTTATATGGCAGTATCTCTGGACTTATACGGCAGTATCACTGGCCATATACGGCAGTATTACTGGACATATACGACAGTTCCACTGGACTTATACAGCAGCACAGGAACACCACCACTGGACTGATGCAGAACAACACAGCACCACTGCAACGGACTGAACTTATACAGTAGCACTGGACATATGGCAGCAGAGGACACCACCACTGTGACTGGACTGATGCAGCACAAGTCACCACCACTGGACTGATGCAGCACAACACAGCACCACTGGAGTGGATTTATACAGCAGCACTGGACATATGGCAGCAGAGGACACCACCACTGTGTCTGGATTGATGCAGCACAAGACACTAACACTGAACTGATGCAGGACACTGAGGATGGAGACACGTCCTCTCTCCACACTCTCCAATGCCGGAGTGAAAATGGCGGGGACACGCGGCTCCTTATATGGAATCCAAACCCCGCGAGAATCCGACAGCGGGATGATGACGTTTTGCCTTGTTGTGGTTTCCGAGTCAGGTGGGAAAACCCGAGCCGGGCTGGGATCCGGGCTCATATCGTGAAGTTTGGGGGTGTTCGGTTCTCAGGAAACCTAACCACTCATCTCTGCTACAATCATATATTAAGAGGGAAATCCATGTAAAGAGTATTTTTTTCCTTTCTGGAATGGGTCATGTTGGGTGGTATGCACAATCTAATATTCAGCCCCCTTCCCCCTTCCACCGGGTCCCCCCTGTCTAAAGTGCCTCAGGCACCCACAAGGCTTAATCCAGCCCTGCCGTACAGAGCTATTGCAACTCCAACCACTTAAGAAACCCAGCCCTTATGTGCCTAGTAACAACAACCTATTGACAACTTGTCAAAAAATCAATTGAGATAAGATGGTACAATATTTAATATAACATTTTAATCAAAACTTTATATAATATACAGTTATGAGATAAAACACATACATTTCAGAACAACACAACAAATGTAATAGAAAAAAGCT